>NW_027397150.1:921289-955677 GCF_003265705.2 Callorhinus ursinus
GGTGGCCTCATAAAATGAGGCCACCATTACCTTGATCCCAAAACCAGACAAAGACCCCATCAAAAAGGAGAATCACAGACCAATATCCTTGATGAACATGGATGCAAAAATTCTCACCAAAATACTAGCCAATAGGATCCAACAGTACATTAAAAGGATGATTCACCACGACCAAGTGGGATTTATCCCTGGGCTGCAAGGCTGGTTCAACATCCGCAAATCAATCAACGTGATACAATACATTAACAAAAGAAAGAACAAGAATCATATGATCCTCTCCATAGATGCAGAAAAAGCATTTGACAAAGTACAGCATCCTTTCTTGATCAAAACTCTTCAGAGTATAGGGATAGAGGGTACATACCTCAATATCATAAAAGCCATCTATGAAAAACCTACAGCGAATATCATTCTCAATGGGGAAAAGCTGAGAGCTTTCCCCCTAAGGTCAGGAACACGGCAGGATATCCACTATCACCACTGCTATTCAACATAGTATTAGAAGTCCTAGCCACAGCAATCAGAGAACAGAAAGAAATCAAAGGCATCCAAATTGGCAAAGAGAGAGTCAAACTCTCACTCTTTGCAGATGGTATGATACTTTATGTGGAAAACCCAAAAGACTCCACCCCAAAACTGCTAGAACTCCTACAGGAATTCAGTAAAGTAGCAGGATATAAAATCAGTGCACAGAAATCAGTGGCATTCCTATACACCAACAACAAGACAGAAGAGAGACAAATCAAGGAGTCTATCCCATTTACAATGGCACCCAAAACCATAAGATACCTAGGAATAAATTGAACTAAAGAGGCAAAGGATCTGTACTCAGAAAACTATAAAATACTCATGAAAGAAATTGAAGAAGACACAAAGAAATGGAAAAACGTCCCATGCTCATGGATTGGAAGAACCAACATTGTGAAGATGTCAGTGCTACCTAGATCAATCTACACATTCAATGCAATCCCCATCAAAATACCATCCCTTTTTTTTCAAAGAAATGGAACAAATAATCCTAAAATTTGTAGGGAACCAGAAGAGACCCCGAATAGCCAGAGGAATACTGAAAAAGAAAAGCAAAGCTGGCGGCATCACAATTCTGGACTTCCGGCTCTATTACAAAGCTGTCATCATCAAGACAGTATAGTACTGGCACAAAAACAGACACATAGATCAATGGAACAGAATCGAGAGCCCAGAAATGGACCCTCAACTCTATGGTCAACTTATCTTTGACAAAGCAGGAAAGAATGTCCAATGGCAAAAAGACAGCCTCTTCAACAAATGGTGTTGGGAAAATTGGACAGCCACATGCAGAAGAATGAAACTGGACCATTTCCTTACACCACACACAAAAATAGACTCCAAATGGTTGAAAGACCTAAACGTGACACAGGAGTCCATCAAAATCCTAAAGGAGAACACAGGTAGCAACCTCTTCGACCTCAGCCATGGCAACTTCTTCCTAGAAACATCGCCAAAGGCAAGGGAAGTGAGGGCAAAAATGAACTATTGGGATTTCATCAAGATGAAAAGCTTTTGCACAGCAAAAGAAACAGTCCACAAAACCAAAAGACAACCGACAGAATAGGAGAAAATATTTGTAAATGACATATCAGATAAAGGGCTAGTATCCAAAATTTATAAAGAACTTATCAAACTCAACACCCAAAGAACAAATGATCCAATCAAGAAATGGGCAGAAGACATGAACAGACATGTTTCCAAAGAAGACATCCAAATGGCCAACAGACACATAAAAAAGTGCTCAACATCGCTCGGCATCAGGGAAATCCAAATCAAAACCGCCATGAGATACCACCTCACACCAGTCAGAATGGCTAAAATTAACAAGTCAGGAAACGACAGATGTTGGCGGGGATGTGGAGAAAGGGGAACCCTCCTACACTGTTGGTGGGAATGCAAGCTGGTGCAGCCACTCTGGAAACCAGTATGGAGGATCCTCAAACAGTTGAAAATAGAGCTACCATACGATCCAGCAATTGCACTACTGGATATTTTCCCCAAAGATACAAATGTAGGGATCCAAAGGGGTACATGCACCCCAATGTTTATAGCAGCAATGTCCACAATAGCCAAGCTGTGGAAAGAGCCAAGATGTCCACTGACAGACGAATGGATAAAGAAGAGGTGGTATATATACACCATGGAATATTATGCAGCCCTCAAAAGGAATGAGATCTTGCCATTTGCAACGACGTGGATGGAACTGGAGGGTGTTATGCTGAGTGACATAAGTCAATCAGAGAAAGACATGTGTCATATGACCTCACTGATATGAGGAATTCTTAATCTCAGGAAACAAACTGAGGGTTCCTGGAGTGGTGGGGGGTGGGAGGGTTGGGGTGTCTGGGTGATAGACATTGGGTAGGGCATGTGCTATGGTGAATGCTGTGAATTGTGCAAGACCATTGAATCACAGATCTGTACTTCTGAAACAAATAATGCAACATATGTTAAGAAAAAAGAAAAAGAAGAAGATAGCAGGAGGGGGAGAATGAAGGGGAGTAAGTCGGAGGGGGAGACGAACCATGAGAGACGATGGACTCTGAAAAACAAACTGGGGGTTCTAGAGGGGAGGAGGGTAGGGGGATGGGTTAGCCTGGTGATGGGTATTAAAGAGGGCACGTTCTGCGTGGAGCACTGGGTGTTATGCACAAACAATGAATCATGGAACACTGCATCAAAAACTAATGATGTAATGTATGGTGATTAACATAATAAAAAAAGCAGCCTGAAAAGCAAAAAGGTCATAAAACGGTCATAAAGCAGTAAAAGCCGGTGGCACAGTTACTCGGAAGGGGGGAGTATTACTTCTGCATATTGATTTCATAAAGGGAAGAAGGCAGCATTTGACTTGTAATCTGAAATCAGAGCAGACTCTGTACGTACAGAGAGCTATGAGCAGATATGATTTGGGGGACGGCTGTGGATGCTATTTATTTATATTGTATGAAAAACTATAGCTTTCCAGAGATGCCAAAGTGGGGAGGAGGCTGCCAAGAGCAACTGCAATTATTTACCAAAGGCCCTTTTCTTTTTTTTTCCCAAAAGTATTACATTGTGAAGCACTGCTTCCTGGATCCTCAATTCCAAATGCTCCTCCCAGCAGATGGAGGTGATGGGGCAGAACGTGGCAATTGTTTCACAGATGAAGTGTCTGCTTGCTCCACTGTGATAATGTGTAGACTCTCTGGGAAGGCAGCGGAAGTTCTCTGGGATTTTATCTCCCCACGTGTAAGCTTATGCCCCAGTCCTTGTCTTGAGCCCTCTGACATGCAAACCCGTGCTCTTGCTGCCCACACTTCCTGAACATACCACATCTTTCTTACCCTTGGACCTGTGTGTGCTAGTTCCATGCATGTGTTAGGATGCATATCGGGGCTGTATTGTGTTCGACCATGGTTATGTGCACGCTTCTCTTTCCACTAGAAAGAAAAGTCTGTATTCTACAACTCCCGACATAGCACCCTGTGTATGGTGCATGCTCTAGGCTGACTTGATTGGCCTAGACGTGTCACATTCGTTCAAACTTGGGTATTCTGTGGCTTAAACCCCTGAGCCTGAGCTTTTTGTGTCTCACTAGAGGTACAACCTGGATGTGGACATACCCTCCAAACCAGCAGTGAAGAGCACCTCTACTCAGGCTGCTCCTAGAAGGTCTATGCAGGGGCCAGACATGGAAATTGTCCACCCCACCTGGCAGAGCCTGCCTTTGGAGCTTTACCTGGCTTGCATAAGGAACATGTAGAATTTCTGGGCCTCATTTAAGTTCTCCTTCCGATCCTCCGAGGACTTGAGCAGGTTGTCCCACGCCTCCTTCAGCTCCATCCCCTGCCTCCACAGGTCATCAGCGGCATCTGGGTGGGACTTACTGAGCCGCTCTGCTGTCTCCCCCAGCATGGTCACCTGGGGAGGTGCAAGAGTTCTGAAAATCAGCCAAGTAGAGCCATACCTGAATCTTAGCAAAATACCACTTCCGAGCCCTGCAATTCTCACTCCTCAAATAGACGTCAGGGAGGTACGAGAGTATCTTGCTTCTTTATAAAATAATGCCAACCCTTTTGGTACCCATGATAACTCCCTGAAGTAGTCAAACTTGCCATTGCCATACTTCTTTAAAAGATAAGAGGGTGTCGGGCAGATGGTTAAGTGACTCTGCTGATTAGTGGCAGCATCGATTATGAGCCCAAGGGTCCTGAGTTTTATTGTGAAGATCTTTTCAATATAGACAGTTTCTGTGCTCTTTTCACTCTGCATGATAAGGCCAAACTTCATGATGCCTCTGATTTATCCCAGAGTGTATCTGGCAAGTTCCAGAGCTTACTTGTAGGCCGAGTAGGATTAAGTGTTTTCAGTTCCTTATGAAGGAAACTGTAACACGCCTGGCCTGGGCCATCCTGGGGGTGGCCAGTCCCTCCTGGTCTGAGACTGCAGGCCTTCTGTATGGTCTAGGCAGTTGGAAGCCACTGAAGAGGTACCTGGACAGTAGAGGTCATTTCAGGATGTTTTCCCTCCATGTTAGAGGTCCTGGCCATGTCCTTTTGGTGCCCTTAGGGACAGGTGCAAGAGCAAGTATGGAGTAAGAGAAGGAGAAATGTGAGAGTAAGGGACTGGGGAATAGAAGCAAAGAAGAGGCCATGGAGAGATGTCAACGTGAAGACGGATGTGTTGGGACAGCGTGGGAGCGAATGTCTCACCTTTTCTCCCAGAGGCATGAGGTCTCTCTCAAAGATCTCATGCTGCCGCTGAAGGGCCTGGACGCTGAACAGGTCTGAGCCGGGATCGGCAGCACAGAGGGCCTGGTGCTTCTTCTCAATCTGCTCCTTCGTCTCGTCTGCTTCTCTGGCTCACGACAGTAAAAGACTTAGAGCGACAGTGTACTCCACAGGCAGCCCAGCCGGCTCCAGGGAAGTCCTTTCTATTCACCCCCGCCTCCATTCCTGATGTGCTAGAATGTAGGCTCGCTTCATCCTCCCAACAACTACTTGAGGAATAGCTACTGTTACCATTCCCACTTCCATGGGTGAGAACAGAGCCTTAAGGAGGCCATTTTCTCAAGGTTAGACCACTGCTAACTGGTGCAGCCTGTCTACACCAGGGAGCCTGACTGCAGAGCCGCCCTCTGCATGTCTGTTTCCCTTCTCCGAATACTCAAAAATTCATTTATACCGGGCGAAGGTGTTTGGTTACCATTTGGCTTGTTTGTTTGCTTACTTAGCTATGTGCATAGACACAGATTTGGAATCAGATGTAATAAATGGTCGAATCAGCAGTTAGAGACAATGTGGTATCCGTGGCTCGCTGCTGTCTACGGCTAGTTCAGAAATGTAATTATGTAAACCTCTTGTCTCTAATCAGATTTCATTACCTATCATGAAAACTGCTAATTATGTGCCATCATGAAAACTGCTAATTATGTGCCGGGATCCAAGCCCAGGCACTAGAAAATTTCAGCTGGTCGTATGGGAGGACCCCGTGTGCTGAGTAAGGTATCTGCTACAGAATCCCCGGACCCCCTCTAATCTCTGTCTCAGGTGTGTTCTACTAAAGCTGGGCCTCTCCTGAAGCAATCAGACTGGGGTTTTGAGTGGATTCTAGAGCAGCACTGCCTCTGAGGGTTACCTTCTCACCTTTGAAACACCTGGACAGCATGGGCGCTGCCGAGGAGCTGGCGCTGCTCCTCCGCAAGACTCTGCAAGGAGTCCCAGCGAGTATTCAACTCCTAAAAGAGGCAGACCCAATAGGTGTTAGCTAGATAACTAACTCAGGTAGCTCAGTGTTGTCCGAAGACCCGATGAGGTTTGAATCATGGCTGTTGTCAAGTGATCTCTTTTGGAAACTACATAGGTTTCTTCCCTCCCTGGAGAACTTGTGCTTGGCCCTCATTCATGAAGTTGAGAAAGGGATAAATTACTTCCCCAAATGATGTTCCAGGATGGAACCCCCAACCTTAGAGCAGCGACTGATGTTGGCTGCTTCAGAGACTACATCCCAATCTCCAGAAGATGAGTGGGACATGTTGCCTTGGTAGTTAGCAGCTATTATAATTCTGCATCCTGAATTGACCAAACCAAACTGCCACTTAGAGCTCTAGTTTCTGCAGAGAGTAAGTGAATTATTCCTGTGCACATTTTTCTTCCTCCTACCCCACCTCAACCACCAGAAAAGAGGCAGAGAACTCATCTTCCCTGGTTGAGGACAACCCAGAGAGCTGAACTCAACGTTCATTCGATCTTTTATGGAACCATGAGTCCCAATCTAAATCTAGAATGCCCAACTTCCTGTCTGTACCGACCTGTGATTTTCTCCTTCTTTTCTCAGATTTTATCAGAGCCTGTCTCTTCCAGTCAGCTTTCCAGACTAGCCCCTTTCCACTGTCATAGCTTCTTTTTTTTTTAAGATTTTATTTATTTATTTGACAGAGAGAGACACAGTGAGAGAAGGAACACAAGCAGGGGGAATGGGAGAGGGAGAAGCAGGCTTCCCGCTGAGCAGGGAGCCCGATGCGGGGCTCGATCCCAGGACCCTGGGATCATGACCTGAGCCGAAGGCAGACGCTTAACGACTGAGCCACCCAGGCGCCTCCTCCACTGTCATGGCTTCTTACCTACATTTTCTTCATATTCATGTATCTGAGCATGAATTTTCTGTGTCTGTAAGTGAAGTTGAGGGGAGGAGGGAGGCATGTGTTGCAATTTATAGATTTCAGATCGGTTTAAATATATACGTGGCTGGACTGCTTGAACTATCATCTTTGACCTTTCCCGAAGCCAGCTTTATACCTTCTGCCTGTCCAAGCTGATCTGTGGAATATGACTTTGAGTGTATTTAAGGGAAAGGTAAGAGCCCCCAGAGCTCAGTGTGGCAGTGAGGAAACATGGAAGGAGCTTTACTTACCTGCCGTATTTGAGCTCCTTCTGGTGTTAGAAGCTTTTCAAATAGAAGATCATCTGCCACCTTGTTGATATCCCTCAGCCGAGGCTCATTGGCCTTCAAATCCTGGTGGGAAAATTTGCCCAAAGCAGTATAAATTCCCTTCTCAGGAATCTTCACACCTGCCTGCTCATCTCTGCTCCACTTTGACTAAATGTTAATATCGCTAGCCTTACTTGCAACGCACAAGAAGCTGCCCTCCAATCTGCCACTAAGAAGAGTAGCTTTAAACTCCCTGACCCTGCTGGCCCTCGAGAACTTGGCAAGAGAGCTGCCATTTTTCTGGGGTGTGGAGCACATCCAACTTCCGAGATTTCTTAAAAATCTCTCCCAGATTACCTGAGCCACATCCTGTGCTTTCCTACCAACACAAACTCCTCTGCCTTCTATAGAATTTCATGGACTAAGTTGCAATCTGCTTGTGTTAAGATGCATTGTAGGAAATAGCTCTGAGGAGCTCATTGCAATGCCTCTGGGGATGATGTCATCCGTTACACTGTACAAAGGCCTCTAAATGAGCTTCCTCGTGGGAGTGTCATTCCTGGTGTTCTTTTATAATTTTGTCCTTGCTTCCTTTTCCTTCACTCTCCTCTTTCCTTATATATTCCATATGTGTATATACAATCCCTGTTTATCTATTTATCTATCATCTATCTATCCATTATCTATCCATCCATCATCTATCTCTCCATCATCTACTTTTCCATCCATCATCTGTCTATGTATCTATCATCTCTCCATCCATCCATCCATCTGTCCATCTATCTAGCCACCCAACAATCATCTATCCTCTCCCTCTACATTTATCTATCTATCATCTATCTATCATCATCTATCCCATGTATCATCTATCTATGTGTTGCCTTGAATTCTATGTGGAAGGCATCATAAGAAAATGAAAGGAAGGGAGAGGTTTATATTCACTGCTAGCTAACATATGGAATGAATCTGTGAGAACAGGGGATGGATGGTTTTAGGTGGGTAGAATCTTAGAAACTAGCTGTAGAGTCAAGTTTTTCTTCCCACCTTCCCACCCCAGCTTCTGCCCCATAGGTAGAGCTTCTGAAGAGTCCCACAGCCTCCCACCTCAACCTGGGATCCCAGAACGCAGCACAGTGGGGGGCTAGTGCTGAAGAACTCAGGGAGACCAGCACTCCCAGGAGGGTCTGGGAGTGGCAGGGACCACAGGCTGCAGAACCAAGGCCAGGAATCCCTTTGTATTTTCCTTCCACCTCTCATCCCCAGAGGGAGATCTGAAATGTGGGACTCTCAGCAGCTCTGGGAAGGATATTTAGCAAATGTGAAGTTGAAGAACCACTTAGGAAGAGGTGTGAGATAAACGGAAGCAGGGTCACCATCTGAAAGCCATCTGGAGGAGAAGGTTGCTCATCCTCACCGTCTGGAACTCATCAAACTTTTTCTGCAGCTCCCAGACATCATCTAGTTCCATCCCGGTGTTCTCTGCCTTCTTCTCCTGGATCCACTCTAGCATGTCGCCCGCCTCATAGGCCAGCAAAAACTCATTGTAACGTTGCAGTAGACGACGCCTGCGCTCTTCTGCCCTATCAAGGAGGGAGCGGTACCTGTGTGCAGAAACGGAGAATGGGAACGGTGTCGTGGAACATGGAGGAAACACTGAAGAGTGGAAGCAGGGAGAGTGAGAGGGGCCAGAAGGGGAGAGAGGGAAAATCAAAAGAACAGAGGAGGGGAGGGAATAAAGCTGGGAGGAAAACAGCATTGAGAGCAGAGAGACAAAACACACAGGATTCCATCAAAAATAATACAAATATCAATATTCCAACCGTGACCGGCATCACCCCTCCCCTATTCTCTAGACATGAGATGTTCACATGCCTGCCGACAGCTGGGTGAGAAACAGCCCGGTAGAGAAAACAAAGTTCACGTGGAAGTCAGATGTTCGACAACCCTCAGAACACTGGGCAGGGAACCGGAAGGCGTGGCTCTATGAAGTGCCTGACCTCAAGCAATTGACTTAATCATTTTCATACAAAAACTGAAGTATTTCAAGGACCCGAAGTTTACTTTTAGCTCTTAAAATCTGAGAATTTGCAATGGCATCTCTAATTTAAGAGCTGCAGAGTCATGAGAAGTGTCTTTGCCAACAAGAAATGTTTAGCCAAGTACTGTCCAGTTCTCCTGCCTCTAAAACATACTGGTTCTCAATCTGTTCCTGGCGCTGGGTGATGCTGCTTGGTTCTTCTCGCTGCCGCTGCGGTGGTGTGGGAAGTTCATCCTGAGCCAGTTTCCTGACATAGACAGCAGGCACAAAACCTTGGTGGTCGCCAGATTCCACCTTCCACCAGTCCTGAAGAGAGAGAGAGAGATCCCCACTCTTCCCTTAGTTCTCGAAAAACCACAAATAAGAGAGGCTTCAACTCTCAGAACTAAGTAAGTCTGTACGCACGGGCACAGGCTATGGCTGGCACGGGCATCTCCTCCCCATCCCTTTCCCAGACTACCTAAAAATTGTGCATGGCCCTGAAACTCACTTATGTGGATGCTTTGTGTTTAAGTATCACCCTGGGCCCCACAGAGCAATTTGGGGGTGTTATACTGACCTAACACTTTGGAGTCAATATCCTCGGAGCATGACATGATGACAGGGAGAAGCCTGAGCCAAGTGGGATTGGCACATAGCCTATTTGATCACGGACCATCCATCCTGCCTCTCTAAAATTCACTTGCCTCAGGGCAACAATATCCCAAACTCTCTTCTTTTCTTCCCAATAATTTTTGGAAATTATTAGAATGTAAAAAAATCATTTGAGCTCTTATGAAAAGAGCCAATATTTTGTCCCTATTCTTACAGGCTCTTTCACAGACCTGTCTCTCACACATTACAGAAAACCAAGTTGACAAAAGACTTCTCTTTTATCAGGTTCCTCCTCTCCCCAGCCATTGTTGTTCCAGCACTGGAACCATTGGCACGGAAGAGGGACAAACAGAGATGAAGAGAAAGGGATAATTTAGTATCACAGAACTGTCATTCATAGCTTCTATATCTTTGGGCAACTTACTTAGGCTCTTTGAGTCTTCATTTTGTTAACTGTCATTGGTATTATAACTCCAAAGATATATACAGGATCTTAACACAATACCTGGAGGAAAGATACTACTTAATAAATTATGGTTATTTAAGAGAGACAGTGATAGAAAAATGTTGTTTGGCCAAAATGTGGATATCTGGCAGGGCTGAGAGAGTTGACCATGGAAGAGCTGTCTTGCTGATGGGAAGAAGGTTAGAAGAGAAAGGCACCTTGTTGATGGAACTGAGCAAAGTTAAGACATCATCTTTCTTCATGGTGACTTCTCGATTGCTGCGGGCCTGGAAGTCATATAAAGCCACGACCCTCTGTTCTCGAGCAGCTCCCTCCACTGGCACAGCCTGTTGTTGCTGAACAAGAGCAGGAAGCAGATCATGTCAGTCACCTGCTGGAAACACGTCTCTATTCAACCCCATGGTGGGGAGAGCCTCGGGCTGGACCCTCCCACACGGCTGCCGGTAAGAGGGAGATTGCAGTATGCCATTCTCAGACACACCGCTCCACCTTGACCCTTGAGGGCACACGCAGGCGGGGAAACACGAGCACAGAATGAGCAAGTGAGGGTGTAGATGGTCAGAAACATAGTGAGTGCTCTAAGCCACCAGTTTGTAAAGCAGGTAATAGAGGATTATATGCACCAACGTTTCAGAAGACTGTTCGAGAAAGTGAAAGACCCACTATCTCTCATCACCTTCTGTATTTCCCAGGCCTCCACTGACAACACTTCCAACCCCTTCACCCTTAAATTATTACATCAACGAAATGTGGGCTTTTTTTTTTTTTGAGATGGGTGACCTAGAGCACAGGAAAGGCCACAGAACTGTAAAAACTGACACTGTAAACTGAGATCAAAGATCTTGACTCTCTCTTTAACAAGCAACCTGCTCTCCAAGGTGTAGCCTTCTCTGATTTATGCTTTCTGCAAATATCATACCTCTGAGAGAATGAACAGACTACAACATGACTTTGTAAGTGGTGGCCCACCCCTGTTTCGAATCAGAGTGGAAGATGTGTGCCTCCCCTTATAGACCCTTTTGATGTTATATCCTTTGAGTATCGTGTTTCCTCAACATGCACAACGCAAACACCATCTGTTCTTGTTTAGGCTCCACCGTGCAGGCTGAGGAAGGCACGGCGCACAGGGTCCACACACACACGGTGACCTGGCATGTCCCGCCCACGCCTGCTGTCTACTCCCAGGCATGAACTCAGAGCCTCTCCTTAGAAAGGCTGTACCAGGCGTCTCTCTTTTTCCGTCTGCTACTGCAAGGGGGCGCCCCCGTCATTTAGTGGGTCCCAGCTTTGCCCCTCTTCAGTACCAGCTCTCAGCGTGGGCTCAGGCTCCCCGCCATCCTCACCTTCTCCAGCATTTGCATTACCCATTTCCCAAATACACCTGATTATTCTGTGCTTTGGTGCCTTTGCTCTCATAGCTTATTGACGAGAAAAGCCCTTCTCCTTGTCTACACAGTAAACCACCTTAAAAAAAAAAAAATAACTCAGATAAAGTGGTTCACCTCAGCCGTGAGAATCTTCCTACTTTCCAACATTCTTATTTCAGGTGAGGGGAACACTCCTTCCCCTGAGACCCTTTCTCCTGTCCATATATCTATCATATGCACCTATTTGCTGAACTTCCTGATCTCTAGTAGACTGGAATTTTCCTGCAGTCAAGATTATTTTTTATTCAAGGTTGCATAAGGTCGACATTTAATAAGTATATAAAAAACGACCAAGAAGGAAGTTAAGGAATCAGGAAGGACTATAAGAAGGAGAGGTGTATATAGAGGGGGCTAGAAAGAAATAGGAATGGGGCACCTGGGTGGCTCAGTCGTTAAGTGTCTGCCTTCGGCTCAGGTCATGATCCCGGGGTCCTGGGATCGAGCCCCACATCGGGCTCCCGGCTCCGCGGGAAGCCTGCTTCTCCCTCTCCCACTCCCCCTGCTTGTGTTCCCTCTCTCACTGTGTCTCTCTCTGTCAAATAAATAAAATCTTAAAAAAAATAGGAATGGAAATATAAAAGGAAGGAAGATGGAAAGCCAGAGCATATCAATGAGCACGTGATCGCACTCACCAAGAACCTCCTGTGAACTAAATCTCGGTAAATTCTACAAAGAAGCGACCATTCCTGCTTATCAGGCCCATAGAACTTAGTATTTCCTTTGCAACTATTTCCTGGGTTATTAGAAGTAAAAGCCAGTAGTAAAGAGAATCCCGTTTCATTTGGCGAGGAGTGTGGCTCCTGGCATCTCGACGCCTTCTCTCACCTGGCAAGCTGCTGCCTGGTCCCGCAGGGCTTGCATGCTGTTCCCAAATGCACTCAGGTCCACCAGGAAGGCCTCGTGCTTCTTCAGAAGAGCCTGGAATTGTTGATGAAGGATCATTAGAATTGAATACAGGAAGAGCACTAAGCATTCCTGGGGGTCATTCAGCTATTGTTTTGGGTTATTTCAATTTTCCTAATTCCGGGTAAGAGACAATTTCCGTCTATAATAAAGAGGGTTTGTTGTTGTTGTTTAACTCTAAATTTGCAAGTATCAGGAAAATAGGAGTTAAATGATCAACAATTTCAATATATTCAATACATTTGCTTTAATTAAAATGAAGTCACAATTGCGCAAGTAGTTTATCAACACACATCACAGCTAGAAGAGGATGTTGTTAATGATGTTATTTTGTGGTATTAAACACTAGCATAACTTTAGATGCCCACCGCAATTATTTTTAGTGCTGAAGTTTTGTTAAATACTATGCCAGCTTCTCAGGAGACCATGAACAAAACAAGAAGTGGACATAGAGGGTAACTATGACCTTTGAGGTTCTTGTTCCAACATGTCTGCCTAATTTTATGTCAATAAAGTAATTAAACTGTATACATCTTAGAACCATGGTTGGTCTGTGAGATCCCAAGGTTATTCTGGGAAATTCAGGATGGGACCAAGACAGACATGGATCTCTGGTCATGCCTTTTTGGGTTTAGATAATCTTTAAGGAATCTATGAATCTCCGTGGGATGAGGAAAATGTAGTGTGCCTTTTAGGATTTGTGTCAACTCCGAGGTTATCCCAACCAAGGGAAGGCCAAAGGTTATCACTCTGGAAACACCCAAATAATCTCACAGAACCTATAGCTGTCCCACAGGCTAATTTGATACCATTTGGTGAGTACTAGACAATGTTTACCCCCATGCCCACCTTACCCCAGCTGCTTCTTCATCAGCCCCATAGTTAGTGTTGTCTACAGTAGGTTCCTTCTCTTGAATCCATGCTTCTGCTTCATGCAGGTCAGCCAGATACTGCTGGAACTGGACATTGGCTTCAAGATCATTCTGCCGTCTGGCAGCCCGAGCCTGGAGAGACTCCATATTGTCATTCAAACTCTGGACTCTAGAGGCCACATCTTCTGCAGCAAAGTGCCCTATGTAGGAGTTATAGAAAGGGTGAGTATTACCCTCATTAACATCACTATCCTTTAATCCTCTTGGTGACCTGAGAGAGAGAAAGGGAGGTATGAGGCTGCTGCTTTATGTTGCCAGTGTAGCAATTTACCTAAATTCCTGGGAGTTAGAATGTCATGAGATGGAACATCAGTAGGTGCTCATGGAGGTTGGGTGTGTATGTGTGGTGGTGAAGGGGGTGGTATAGTCTCTGGTACACTGACTTGAAAACAGAATACCTAGGTGTGGGTCCTGCCCAGGATTCCAAAAACGTGTGTTCTCTAGAATAAACAGAAAATCCAGCTGATCGTCAATTCTCTCCGGAAGGGATTTATCACCACAGGACCTGTTCTCCCACCCTAACAACTAGAAAACAGGACAGACTGCAACATATGCCAATGTCCAGACCACAGGCAGAGGACTGTGACTCCTCAGAGAAGGGAAGGAAATGAGATGTGCCCCCATGTGCAGGGCAGTCTCTGGGCTATAGGGCTGGGGGTGACACCGCACAGAACCGGCTGTCACACTGAGCTGAGCAGGCAGAGTGACCCGGGGTAGGGAGGAACACCCGAGCTCGAGGAGCAGGGGGCTGAGGAAGTGCACCACACACAGAGCCTCGGAGATGTGTGGGGGGTGCCCTCGCCTGTTTGAGACTTGCGTGCACATGTCAGGAGGCTCCTCAAGGTGAGGACAAGGGGATGGAAAAGCTGGAGGCCCAAGTCCCCATGACTCACATAGGGCTGCAGGTAGTTAACATCAGCTCCCACCAAAGTGGACCAGAAGAATTACACCTCAGTATTGGACCCGTCGCTAAATCAGTTCCAGCTTAAGAGTGTTCCCTGGAGGTTCCAAGAGGTTCAGTGATCGCCAAGCTCAACAAACAGAGAAAACTGCACCAAGTTATATTGTAATAAAATTTCTGAAAACCAGTGATAAAAAGCTTAAAAGAGTAACAGAGGAAAGAGATACATTACACACGGAGGAGCAGAGATAGGAGTGAGAGCAGACTTCGCATCAGAAACCCCACAAGTCAAGAGACAATGTAGCAGCATCTTTAATGTCCAGAAAGAGAAAAACTATCAATCAAAAATTTACGTCTACTAAAAATGTGTTTCAAAAATGAAGTCTTTAGACCAATAAAACTTAGAGGATTTATGGTTAGCAGGCCTGCACTACAAGAGCTATTAGGGAAAACTCTCCATGTAGAAGAAAAATTATGAGGTAAAAATATCAATGTAGTCAAAGGAACAAAGAAGAAAAATATGTGAATATATGTGAATAAATATAAAAGGGTTTTTTTCTCCATTCTTAATCTCAATGCTAATTGACTGGTAGGCAAAATTAGTAGCAATGCACAGTGGGGTTTATAACGTATGTAAAATTAAAATGTGTGACATCAATACACAAAGGAGAAAATAGGAGAAATGGAAACATACTGCTTAAGGATCTTATTCTACACATGAAATAGTATGATTTTAAAAGTTAGAATGTGATGCATTAAAGATGTATACTTAAATCCTAGAACAGTGGCTCTTAAATTTTTGCTCCCGGAATCTCCTTATAATTTTTTTTATTCATTTCAAGTTTTTATTTAAATTCCAGTTAGTTAACATACATGGTAAAATTGGTTTCATGTGTAGAATTTAGTGGTTCATCACTTACATATAACACCTAGTGCTCATCACAAGTGCCCTCCTTAATATACCTCACCCATTTAGCCCATCCCCCACCCACTTCTCTCCATCAACCCTTAGTTTGTTCTCTATAGTTAAGAATCCCCTTATAATTTTAAAAATTATTGGGGACCCTTAAGAGCTTGTGCTCATGTGGTGATATCTATTAATAACCACCATATCGGAAATAGAAACAAAATTTTAAAACAAAAGAATATCCAAGTATATATTCTATTAACCACTAGGGCAAAGGCATTATCAAACATCATGCAGAAAATTTCACTGTGCACTTACAAAAGAATGAATATAAAAAAGGCAAATAATGTCTTAGCATCAATATGAAACCCACAAAACCATAATCGGAGAATTACTACTCTAGAATAAGCACATATGCACACATCTCCCACACACATGTACCCCACAGAACTATAGCTAACAAATATGGAGATAAAATGGAATCATAATAAATACATAATTAATCCAAAGAAAGTGAAAACTGATGGACAAAGAAAAATGAATAGCAAGATGCTAGATTTAAGCTTAACCTTATTGATAATTGCTTTAAATGTAAATGGCCTAAACAATCCCATTAAAAGGGAGAGATTACCCGGCTGCATAACATAAAAGCAAAGCCTAACTATATGCTTTCTATAAGAAATCTGCTTTAAACATAAAGAAACAGAGTACAAGCAAGAAGATGGAGAAACATACATTGTGCGAACATGAATCAAAGACAGCTGTTGTGGCTGTATCAAAGTTGCACCAAGTAGCCTTCAGGGTATGACCAGGGACAAAGAGGAATATATATCATAATGTTAAAGATTTTAATTCATTAAGAAGACACAACAAGTCTAAATATATACGCACACAATAACATAGTTTCAAAATACATGAAACAAAAACTGATAGAACTGAAAGAAATAGATGAAATCCACAATTACAATTAAAGATTTCAGGAAAAAAAAATAAGACTAGTCACTATAGTAAAACAGCAACTGCAAATAAACATTTTTAGGTTTGAATCCCTCAGCTGAGATCTGAATTTTTGCTCAGCAATGTGAATTTTAAACTATACTTATGATAGCTGGAAGCTGGCTGGCAACAATTTCTTCTTCTTCTTCTTCTTCTTTTTTTTTTTTTTGGCAACATATTATTCTTGAATCAAGGGAGGGATGATCCGGTGTAATCTATGTTGCTTATAGCATACCTGGAATTTGATGTTTGGTTTCGAACATCATATTTAAGCAGTAGGGGTTTCTGAAGATGGGAAGCCAAGAGGAGAGATACTGAGATTACATAAATAGGAATTTACAGAAATGGTACTATTACAGAATACGCATGCTTCTCTAGTGCCCATGGAACATTCTCCAGAATTGATCACATCCTAGGTCACAAATCAGTTCTCAACCAGTACCAAAAGATTGGGATCATTCTCTGCATATTTTCAGACCACAATACTTTGAAACTAGAATTCAGTCACAAGAGGAAAGTCAGAAAGAACTCAAATACATGGAGGCTAAAGAGCATCTTGCTAAAGAATGAATGGGTCAACAGGGAAATTAAAGAAGAATTTAAAAAAAGTCATGGAAACCAATGAAAATGAAAACACAAACTGTTCAAAATCTTTGGGATACAGCAAAGGCAGTCCTAAGAGGAAAGTATATAGCAATACAAGCCTTTCTCAAGAAACAAGAAAGGTCTCAAATACACAACCTAACCCTACACCTAAAGGAGCTAGAGAAAAAACAACAAATAAAGCCTAAACCCAGCAGGAGAAGAGAAATAATAAAGATCAGAGCAGAAATCAATGAACTAGAAACCAAAAGAACAGTAGACCAGATCAACAAAACTAGGAGCTGGTTCTTTGAAAGAATTAATAAGATTGATAACCCCTTGGCCAGACTTATCAAAAAGAAAAGAGAAATGACCCAAATAAATAAAATCATGAATGAAAGAGGAGAGATCACAACGAACACCAAAGAAATACAAACAATTATAAGAACACAGTACAAGCAACTATATGCCAGCAAATGAGATAACCTGGAGGAAATGGATGCATTCCTAGAGATACCTCAACTAACAAAACTGAACCAGGAAGAAATAGAAAACCTGAACAGACCGATAACCACTAAGGAAATTGAAGCAGTCATCAAAAATCTCCCAACAAACAAAAGCCCAGGGCCAGATGGCTTCCCAGGGGAATCCTACCAGGCATTTAAAGAAGAATTAATACCTATTCTCCTGAAACTGTTCCAAAAAATAGAAATGGAAGGAAAACTTCCAAACTCATTTTATGAGGCCACCATTACCTTGATCCCAAAACCAGACAAAGACCCCATCAAAAAGGAGAATTACCGACCAATATCCCTGATGAACATGGATGCAAAAATTCTCACCAAAATACTAGCCAATGGGATCGAACAGCACATTAAAAAGGATTATTCACCACGACCAAGTAGGATTTATCCCTGGGCTGCAAGGTTGGTTGAACATCCACAAATCAATCAATGTGATACAATACATTAATAAAAGAAAGAACAAGAACCACATAAACTTCTCACTAGATGCAGAAAAAACATTTGACAAAGTACAGCATCCTTTCTTGATCACAACTCTTCAGAGTATAGGGATGGAGGGTATATACCTCATATCATAAAAGCCATCTATGAAAAACCTACAGCGAATATCATTCTCAATGGGGAAAAACTGAGAGCTTTTCCCCTAAGGTCAGGAACACGGCAGGGATGTCCACTCTCACCACTGTTATTCAACATAGTATTAGAAGTCCTAGCCACAGCAATCAGACAACAAAAAGAAATCAAAGGCAACCGAATTGGCAAAGAAGATGTCAAACTCTCACTCTTTGCAGATGATATGATACTTTATGTGGAAAACCCAAAAGACTCCACCCCAAAACTGCTAGAACTCATACAGGAAATCAGTAAAGTGGCAGGATATAAAATCAATGCACAGAAATCAGTGACATTCCTATACACCAAAAACAAGACAGAAGAGAAATTAATGAGTCAATCCCATTTACAGTTGCACCCAATACCATTAGATACCTCGAAATAAATCTAACCAAAGAGGCAAAGAATCTGTACTCAGAAAACTATAGAATACTCATGAAAGAAATTGAGGAAAGACATAAAGAAATGGAAAAACGTTCCATGCTCATGGAGTGGAAGAAATATTGTGAAGATGTCAATGCTACCTAGAGCAATCTACACATTTAATGCAATTCCTATCAAAATACCATCCACTTTTTTCAAAGAAATGGAACAAATAATCCTAAAATTTGTATGGAATCAGAAAAGACCCCGAATAGCCAGAGGAATGGTGAAAAAGAAAAACAAAGCTGGTGGCATCACAATTCCTGACTTCAAGCTCTATTACAAAGCTGTCATCATCAAGACAGTATAGTACTGGCACAAAAACGGACACATAGATCAATGGAACAGAAAAGAGAGCCCAGAAATGGACCCTCAACTCCATGGTCAACTAATCTTCGACAAAGCAGGAAAAAATGTCCAGTGGAAAAAAGACAGCCTCTTCAACAAATGGTGTTGGGAAAACTGGACAGCCACGTGCAGAAGAATGAAACTGGACCCTTTCCTTACACGACACACAAAAATAGACTCCAGATGGTTGAAAAACCTAAACGTGAGACAGGAGTCCATCCAAATCCTAAAGGAGAACACAGGCAGCAACCTCTTTGACCTCAGCCACAACAACTTCTTCCTAGAAACATCGCCAAAGGCAAGAGAAGCGAGGGCAAAAATGAACTATTGGGACTTCATCAAGATAAAAAGCTTCTGCACAGCAAAAGAAACAGTCCACAAAACCAAAAGACAACCGACAGAATGGGAGAAGATATTTGCAAACGACATATCAGATAAAGGGCTAGTATCCAAAATCTATAAAGAACTTACCAAACTCAACACCCAAAGAACAAATAATCCAATCAAGAAATGGGCAGAAGACATGAACAGACATGTTTCCAAAGAAGACATCCAAATGGCCAACAGACACATGAAAAAGTGCTCAACATCGCTCGGCATCAGGGAAATCCAAATCAAAACCTCCATGAGATAACCACCTCACACCAGTCAGAATGGCTAAAATTAACAAGTCAGGAAATGACAGATGTTGGCAGGGATGCGGAGAAAGGGGAACCCTCCTACACTGTTGGTGGGAATGCAAGCTGGTGCAGCCACTCTGGAAAACCGTATGGAGGTTCCTCAAAAAGTTGAAAATAGAGTTACCCTATGACCCAGCAGTTGCACTACTGGGTATTTACCCCAAAGATACAAATGTAGGGATCCGAAGGGGTACGTGCACCCCGATGTTTATAGCCGCAATGTCCACAATAGCCAAACTGTGGAAAGAGCCAAGATGTCGACCGACAGATGAACGGATAAAGAAGATGTGGTATATACACACAATGGAATATTATGCAGCCATCAAAAGGAATGACATCTTGCCATTTGCAACGACGTGGATGGACCTGGAGGGTATTATGCTGAGCAAAATAAGTCAATCAGAGAAAGACATGTATCATATGATCTCACTGATACGAGGAATTCTTAATCTTAGGAAACAAACTGAGCATTGCTGGAATGGTTGGGGGTGGGAGGGATGGCGTGGCTGGGTGGTAGACATTGGGGAGGGTATGTCCTATGGTGAGCACTGTGAATTGTGTAAGACCATTGAATCACAGACCCGTACTTCTGAAACTAATAAAAAAAAATCGTAAAAAAAAGAAGATGATAGTAGGAAGGGTAAAATGAAGGGGGGAAATCAGAGGAGGAGACAAACCATGAGAGACTATGGACTCTGAAAAACAAACTGAGGGTTCTAGAGGGGAGGGGGGTGGGGGGATTGGTTAGCCTGTGATGGCTATTAACGAGGGCATGCATGTAATGGAGCACTGGGTGTTATATGCAAACAATGAATCATGGAACACGACATCAAAAACTAAAGATGTTATGTATGGTGTTTAACATAAATTAATACAATTAAAAAAAAGAAATGGTGTTATTAACTATCAAGGATATAATTGCTTTAAATGTAAATGATCAAAATAAATAAATGTAAATGATCTAAGGCAAGTCTTCACAGATCTGGAAATTCCTATGCGGGAAAAGGACCTGATTTGTTTTCTGAGGCTTTATAACTTCAATTCTAAATTCTAAAACTTCTGTGGAAGAGCATATTGATTATTAGCACAAAAATATTTTATTTAATAATTTTGGCTTAACTGAGAATACAAATGACTGGTTTATGAGGTAGGGAGTTTCCTGTTATTGGAATATATAAGCAATATTTTATCATCATTGTATCTGTCAGAAATGACCAAGGGGATTTTCTGCATTGAAAGGGAACATGAATCGGATATCTTTAAATTCCCATGAAGCCCTAAAATTGAACAAACTTCTTCCCTTAAGTTTAACATAGTGACGATTGACCAATTCAACCTGAACCATACATACCTTCCTCTACCATTTTGTTTCCCTTCTCTGTTATCGCTTGGATGTGTGGCTCATGACTGGCAATGTTATCCTGGATGACTTGGTGTCTGTTCAGAAGCTTCTTGGAGACAATCAGGTCCTTGCCTACAGAGAAAAATAATTTCAAGGCCGGTATTGTTCTAGTGTATGGAATAAGAAGAGGCTACTCTACTTTTTATAACTCTTGGACCTACAAGTTTTTCCCTTTGAGGCTGTAATCCCCGAGTGGGCTTCCTGAAATTTATACCATTTGTCTGAATTAACTCTGCTCAGGGTTGTTCTTCCCTTTTTCTCTTTGTATTGAAAAAATTCAAATCATTATTTTACAGAAGATAATAAATAAGTCACTGTGTAGGTAGGAATGCAAGTAACTCTTCAACTAGAACTTTCAATATCATGCAACCAATTTTGTTTCAGCATATTATAGTGTAAGAAGCAGAATCTTTCACTTACTAATCCCTATGCATGTCAGAAAGTTATTACATCCTCTAATTTGGTAGAGGATTTCACCATGAAAATGGTGTGTTATATGTTCTAAAGTTTTCTTTGTAAAGATTAGAAATAACATAAAAAATGCTTCCCTTGCTACTAACATTAATAAGCACCAACTAAATGCTATTCATTGTTAATTTCCTTCACCTTCTAAGCCCCCCATTTCTAGACGTCAACTCCCTATCTCCCATCCATGTGTTTCCCCCCCTTCCCTTCAAAATTCCCTTCCCTATACTTCCCACTAAATGACTTTCCAGAAACTCTCCATGCCCGTCCACACTTCAAAAGTCTTGTCTCTTCTAGAAGTTTTCCTAGACTGGCCCCTCCACTGTCACCATCATCAGTTCCTCATAGATGTCCCCAGTATGTGGGTATGAAGTTTGCATTCCGCATGTATCCCAACACTGGCGATAATGGACAGCTCCCAAAGGAAAGGGGAGGTCTGTACTTTCTCTGCTGTCCCACCCCTTTTCTCCTTGTAGTAACTCAGATCTTCACAGAAGGGAGGCACTGACACTGTGGAAAAAATTACTCAGGACCTCAAGCACCAACCATGATGGCTCAGGCAAGGGCCTTGGCAGTAACTTAAGTCAGAGCAAATAACAAAAGGCTGAGCCCTCCAGCTCTTCCCAGAGGCCTTCTATTCATGGTTTGCTTTAAGAGGTAAACTCTTCAGTATGAATTTTAACAAAATCTTCTACGGAAGATGGGAAAATGGTTCCTGAGTGTGAAGGGGAAGAGCTGAGAGCAAACTGTATCCACCACGACCACATCCCAGGCTGTCCCAGATCTCTCTGACAGTCAGTACACCCTGGTCTTCTCCTATGGCTCAGCCCGCTCATGCTCAGGGTCTAACCAAGGTAGGTGGAAGCCACTGAGGGCTCAGTCTCTTGGATCCAGGCTTCCTCATCCTCTGTGTCCCTGCAGATCTGATGCAGGTGGAGAAAGTCAATGAGCTTCTTTTTCCGGGTGCTCAGTGGTTCCTGCAGAGCTTCAAACTGGGACACCAGGGACTCCTGCCTTGCTTTTATGTCCCCCGCATCGGGATGGTCTATTTTTTCAAAATATGCTGCCAGGTCTGTGAGGGCGTCCACCTGATCCTGAGGGAGAGATAGAATAGATGTCAGGAAATGCCATCGTTTAGTAGAAAGGAGTGGGGGTTCAGCACGGGGAGGCTTCGGGGAGAATCAGCTTCCCCCAGTACCGCGTTACGACTTCTAATCACATCTGTGAGCTAGAGTGGCAGGGGATGCTGAATTGAGGACCACATCGTCAGGCAAGAGCTATTTATAGGAAAGTACTTCTTAAGCCTCATTTCAGAAAGACAGACTATATACAGAGTGTGCCAAGGAAATCAGGGAAACCGCGTATACAGAGTCTTAACTGTCGGGAGTGTTAATAAACTGTAGCTAATTGTCAGAGAGTGTTAACAAACCGTGGCCCGGAGGAACACAGAGGGAGCCTTTCTGTCTGCTTCCTCTCCCACCCTCGTCCCTTGCAAATGAGCTGCGGGTGTAACTAACACAGAAACTTCCCAGGCTGAAGTTTGTGGCTTCCCAGGAACAATGTCCAGGAGATGAAATGAGGTGTTTCCAAAAGGAATCTCACTGTTTCGTTACCTTGTTTCCACCTCCATCAAGCCATCCCTGGAGCTATCTAAGAGACTGGGTTCATTTCCTGTTTTCTGTTTCCTGTAGATTATTCTGTCTTTCCCATTTAATCCAAGGAGCAGACATCATAAAAGTTTATTTTAACAGGACAGATCAGTAGGACTTTCTAGGGAACAACAGAGTCATTTTTAAGTACAAGCTAGGACCCTGTGGATGCAAAAGTGAGTCAGTTAGAAGTGGGTTCTCTACTGGGTTCTCCAGAAAATCACCCAGTGTCCACACTCTAACTTACTGGATAAATTCAAGTGACAGTCTGGTGGGATGTCAGGGGAATAACTCTGACACTCAGAGCCTGCACATCCACATCCTAGTCCTCGCCCTGTTGCCAATTTTCTCTGTGACCTCATGGAAGTCACTTCACAGCTATAGGCTTCAATATTCTTAAATAAAATTAAAGCAGTAGGATTAAAGATATTTTCAAGCTTTGACTCATAGAACGCCAGAACAGGAGGAGGCAATGTTGTCCAAACTTTGTGGTACAGATGAGCATATAGAGATATGAGAAGGTGAACAGATGCACCAAAGGTCCCATAAGCAGCGAGTGATGAGCTGAATACGAAGCCCAAGTTTCTGGAGTGAGAGTGTGATGCCATATGTAGGGGAGCCCACAAAGCCACCCCAGCCATGGGGTTCTGACAACCGCACCCAGGACAATGGCTATACCAGACAGGGTCTTAGGAAGGGTCAGCTGACCAACTAAAATTTTGGAATTTTTGCCTTTGGTTTCTTGCTCCCTCTCTCTCTCTTTCAATAGTTACTTATTACGAGTGTGTTCAGGGCATGTACGGGCGCTCTGGTCTACCATCGCCAGAGAACTGGCAACCGACCTGATGAGTGCCCACAGCAGACTCCAGCAAGCCATGTTTCCTGAGTAGGTTCTGTACATCGGCCAGGCCTTTCCCGTAGTCCTCAGAGGCCACCTGCTGCTCCACGTCCCCCAGCCAGCGCTCCAAGTCTTCTGCGGTGTTCTTGAACTGCAGCTCCTGGTTAGCTTCATACAACTGGTTCCCTGGAATAAGGCATTAGGGATGCGACAGATACCATGACTCTTTCTTACTGCATAGTAAAATACCTTCCATCAAACTTAAGGAGAAATATAATATTTTGATATCCTAATGAGAAAAAAATATCCATCTCACATGTGATTATACAAAAAAAATCACCTTAAACTTGTGGAATTTGGATGGTATTTGTTTTTAAATATAGTAGCTTTCAGTCTCAAAACGAAGATAAACAATCAGTTTATTCCCTGCTGAGGAAGTACAGTCCTGTTGTATTAGAGCCTAACCATCCTGGATATTTTCATATGTCATGTGCTACTCTCTATCGAGACCTCCTTTTCAAAGGGGTTCAAGCCCAAACTCTGCATTTCCCAAGAGAAGTATAAAATTGGGACTTGTTTCTTTTGGAAATTTTGAACTTTTTATAAATGTCTTTCTCAGAGTTTTGCCAGCCCTTCCTGGTACCTTTCCTTCAACACGAGCCATGCCTCACAATTGTCTCTTCCAGAAAATGCCTTGGTTATCCACACCATTCTCAGCTAAATTCTTTATTGTTTGACCTTACAAAAATTATTTGCACTATTTCTGCAAAGCAATTGTTATATCTCCTGATGGTGGGAATAGCAGTAACATCTTACTGTTACTGTAAAGTCGGATTTTTTTTCCCCTAAACCCCAAATTAGGACGATATCTAAAAGAATCAGCATGGTATATCTCTTCTATAACCAGAGCAGGTGTCTATAGATGGAGTCTGTGTCTCACAGGGAGAATATTGACAGGAAAACCTCATTATCTGTGTTAATTACCACAACTGACTGATTTTCTAGAGAGGTGAAGTTAAATGTAAGTAGAGATTATTCAAGCAGACATGTGGGAATTTTTTAAAGAGCTTACAGCAGGGCCTGAACACTTTCAGATAGGTGAAAAAAGGCAAGTCATCAAATCCCATTTATAAGACTAGAATATTGTAGGAACATCACATGTGGTGCTGACAATCTTTTAATGTCTACTAAATAACCTGGGTCATAATATCTTGTCTCATCTATAGAACCCAAGTAGGTAAAACCTAATTTAAGGACAACAGTTTCAGGTACCTAGCCAATACCGGATTCATGGCTCTGGAATATTTTATTCAGGAGAAAGAAAAAAAAGTGGGAGCAAAGTGAAGAAAACAAAAGTAATTTCACTTAAACCTACATGCATGAAGAAAACATAAAGTTGTATGCATATCATGTGGTAAACTTAGGTTGAGTTATAAAAACTCTGTTCAATACAGGAAGAAATGAGTGGCATCCCTTCTCATGGCAGTCACCAGGCAAATTCAAGGTGGTAGAGATTAAAATGGTAGGTCTCAGAACTGAGGAGGTAGCCTTCCACCGAAACCTCTGCTTCTCACCTCTCTGCTCTGTAGCCGCCAACAACTCCTTCCAGAGGCTGACAACCTCACCCACACGATCAGCCACCTTGTCCGAGGCATAGTGATCAGCCTCAATCATCTCCTGGCCGGTTTTCTCTAGTGTATTGAGCAGGCGTTGATAATCTTCCAATTCATTTTTAAACTCTTCCTGCTTTTGAACCCGGCTCTTCAAGTTCTGTATATCCTAAGTCCAAAAAATAAAGGAAACTTATCTGAAGAATGGGGAGCAGAAATTTTGAGGATAGGGGTTACTTCTCACTATAAATACAACTGCATTAGGGAGAGGAAACAGGGGAACTGTCCCAGTCCAAGTACTGAAGCACAGAATGTGAGGAAACTCGTGTGGCCAATCCCTCCTTCTAGCCACACTGCACACATGGCTAATTGAATCTTGCGTATAATTCTAAAGAGCCTAGATATCTCCTGAAGATAATTTTGAATATGGTGCCACATGCAAGAATTAACAATCAATCAAACATTATCAGCAATAGCCAAACTATGGAGATAGCCCAAATGTCCATCGATTGATGAACGGATAAAGATGTGGCATATGTAAGTATATTATATATATATATATAAATATATAAATACATTATATATAACATATATAAATATATATTTATGATAGAATGTTACTCAGCCATCAAAAAGAATGAAATTGTGCCATTTGCAATGACATGGATTGATCTAGAGTGTATTATGCTAAGAGAAATAAGTCAGTCAGAGAAAGACAAATACCATATGATCTCACTCATATGTAGAATTTAAGAAACAAAACAGATGGACATAAAAGAAGGGGGGAAAAAAGAGGGAAGCAAACCATAAGAGACCCTTACTGATAGAGAACACACTGAGGGATGATGGAGGGACGTGGACAGGGAGATGGGCTAGAGGGGTGATGGGTGTTAAAGAGGGCACTTGTTGTGATGAGCCCTGGGTGTTGTATGTAAGTGATGAATCACTGCATTCTACTCCTGAAACCAGTTTTACCATATATGTTAACTAACTAGAATTTAAATAAAAATGAAATAGAAAGGAAAAAAATAACAATCAGAGAGCTATCATGAAAGGTGAAAAATTTTTCCCATTTTCATCCTGATGCATGATTTCCTCTTCTGGAGAAGATCTGTACGCCTTCTGTACCCTGGAACCACACCTCCTCCCAAGAACACAAGCACGTATTTCCAAGTTTCGCAAAATGAAATGTACAGATAAGATGCTCATAGTTCTATAAATATATATAAATATATAGGAACAAAAGGATCAAGGTATACATTTAACACTAAATGATGTTTAGAAAAGTAAACACTGTGAATAAGTATTGGCCTAGAAATTAAGAGACTAATTCTAGCCTCGACCGTAAATGTGAAATTGTGTGAGTGTATATCGGTGGGTATAACGTATCTCCCAATTCACATAACACTTGTGAGTGAAAAATACATCTGTTACACAACCCCAAGGTAGAGAAATCTATGGCTTAAAGAGAAATCCAGAATTTCAATGAATCGTGGATCACTACATCAGAAATAATGATGTATTGTCTGGTAACGAACATATTATTATTTTATAATAAAATAAAATTTAAAAAAATAATTTCCCCAAGTCACATAAATAAGACAGAACTACGAGACTTCAAGCCCAGGTTCACCTTCTCCAGAATTCATGCTTCAAATGCTTACGTTAAACTGCCTTCTAAATAAATGGATAACTTTGGGCAAGTCACTTTATAATTCAAATCCTTGGTTTCCTCATCAATAAAAAGTAAGGGGTTGTTTCCTTCTGGCTACAAAACCATGTAATTCTGCATTATGCCATACCTCGAGGTTACCTTTAGGTTCCTAGTAGCTTTTAGTAAATTTGAACGTACACCGGGATCAGACACAATATTTTCCTATTATAAGGGTGCAGAGGGAAGCAGCAGAGTTGGTGGAGGGACAAGAAGCAGCTAAATAAGTAGCAGTCCCTGCCTTCGCCCATTCTGTTATGGAACATTAGAAGTTGTGCTGGAGAGGGGCGCCTGGATGGGGTCAATCAATTAATAAGAGTCTGCCTTCGATTTAGGTCATGATCTCAGGATCCTAGGATGGAGCCCCCCAGTCGGGCTCCCTGCTCAATGGGGAGTCTGCTTCTCCCTCTCCTGCTGCCCTCCCTCTTCTCTCTCTCTCTCTTTCAAATAAATAAATAAATTCTTAATAAAAAAAAAGAAGAAAAGAAAAGAAAAGAAGTTGTGCTGGAGAAAAGAAGTGAGAGGCAGTGGGACACAGGAAATCCAGAAACCAGATTCTTGGCTTTTAACAAAGTATTTGCCTTGGGGGACTCATGACCCTTCTCTGTAAAGGAGGCTTGCCTGCTGAACACTAGCCTCTTTTCAGCTCTAAGACTCTAGTCTCATGAAACTAAGTCCTGATGAGTATGCCCAGGGTCTGAAAACCCTGCTTACCTTGTAATCTTCATCATCTGCCAACTTTTTCTTCTTGTTGATCCAATTCTTTAGGTCATCTGAGTCCTCATACAGTTTCTGCAGAAGCCATGAATCCTCCAGGAGTTTGCGCCGGGTGGCTGCCCTCTTACGTAGGGCATCCCGCCGGGCCAAGAGCTACAAAAACGAAGATGAAACTCATGGTCAGCAAAGCCAAATATGGACACATGAGATTCTCTGTCCAGCTTGGTCCCTGAGCCCCAACAGCTCCCCAGACCCCAGGGCACGGGCAGGCAGATACACGTCTGGGGACTCGGACATACGCTATCCCGAAGAGCAGCAATGTTCTCGGAGTCATAATGATCACTGTCAATCAGCTTCTTTGCGTTATTGTCTACGGTCTGAAAAACAGAAACGATAAAAACCGGAGTGGTTTCTTTCAGTGGCTCCTGAGCAAGTGGTCACTGTCTGGCTAGCTGTTTAAAGAGGAAGCGTGGCAATGTGGGAAGAGAACAACTCTCAGGATCAGAGATCTGATTTCTATTACAAATTCTGTTTCAAAATGTATATTTGACAAGTTAATTACCCTCTTTTATGCCATAATATTTTTAATATCTAGGTTATAGTACATGAATTTTGATGTCACTTGAAAGTGGATATTTGATCTATTCTTAATTTTTTAAAGATTGTATTTATTTATTAGAGAGAGTGAGAGTGAGCATGTGCTCAAGTGGGGGGAGGGGGGGAGGGGGAGGGAGAGGCAGAGAATCCCAAGCCGACTCCACGCTGAGTGCAGAGCCCTACTCGGGGCTTGATCTCATGACCAGGAGATCATGACATGAGCTGAAACCAAGAGTCAAAAGCTTAACAACTGAGGCACCCAGGCACCTTATTCTTAAATTTTCAAGAGGAAGCATTGTGGATAGAGTTATGTCCAGTGGCCAGCCTCCCTCTCTCCCTCCCTCCCTCCCTCCCTTTCTTGCCCTATTATATATATAGAGAGATATATTTATATTTATATCTACATCTATATCTCTAGCCTCATAGGAAGAAGGGTCAGAAATTTTTACTTATATTCATTCATGAACTCCTCAAATTGTTAGAACTCAGGATAGATTAAGTGATTGAGAGTGGGAAAATAATCTAAAATGCATGATAGCATTTTATAAACAATAACCTATTTTATACTGTTAGCTTTTACCAATGAAAATCAATAGAGCAAGCATATGGATGGATAAGGGACCATATTAATTTCCATATTAACAGATAGGACTTGGAATTCTATTGTTATGGTTGTTGCTGCTGCCAGTGGTGTAGTATGTGTGAGTTAAAACCCAGCACCAGCCTAGGGGACAGCCCAAGGTATACAGCACATTGAGCCAATCAAATCCTTCCACACTTGTCTGAACCCTGCTTATACATTGACCAGTTTCTGGGACATTGTAGTGTAGGGTTCACAGGAAAACTGTGGTTGCATTAGATGAAAAACATAAAGCTGAAGATATACAGGAAAGGAACAGATGTTGTTTAGACATCTAGATTTTACTAGAGAAAACTAAATGGAGACATTACTGGAGAGGAAAAAACCAAAAAAGTAAACAACACATTTCGAACTTCCAAGTAATGATTCTGTATCAGATACAGATCCAATAACATTTACTTACAATGCAGAAAAAAATAAGATAATCATGCACTTTATTGGAAACTGTAAATAGCTAAAAATCTTTACAAACTTTCTAAGTGTGCTTTTTGATGATAAAAATGGGTATGATTACTTTTCTGGATGTTTTGAAAAGAACCCTCATCTTATGTCAGAGTGACCAGTGGTTCTCTCTAAGGACGGGCGTTGTGTGAGGTGACACAAACACACATGGAGCCGGTGCCCACACCAGAGCCCACATCTCACTGTGATCTTCTCTTCCTGGGCGGTGAAGGCCTCCTCAAAGTCATCATGCTTCTGAAGAAGGGCTTCCACGCTGCGCAGGGAGTTCCCCAAGTCTTCGTTCTCCAGGAAGTCCTGTGGAAGACAGACACATCTCAGCTCTTCCTTGTCAGTGAGAAATACTGCTTTTGGAATGTCTCTGAGGCAAGGACTAAGGATAGAGAGGAGACACTGAGAGAGCAAGGAGGGACTGGCATATGGTGGTAGAGTGCGCAGGGACCAACCGCGAAGAGCAGAAACTTGAGACTCCTCCCCAATCCTCTCACACAACTTTATCACTTTTGTCTCTGGTTCTGTCCACACAGAATCATCCTGGCCAATCCAGGCTCCATTCTGACCTCCCAATGCTGCCTCAAGAGGACCACTCACCTCCTCTGGGAAATTTCTGGTTAGCCTTGCCTGACTTGTCACAACTTTCTATTCCTGACCCCCTTAGCAATGTGATTGATATTCATCTGGCCTTATGTTCAGTGGAGGTTAATTCTTCTCTGCTGTATATTTGTGTATATTCTTCTAGGCATCTGTCCATAAGGGAATTGTAAGAGCCTCAGAAAGGGCCAATCTCATCTTCTCTTTGTAGATCACCCTCCACTTCCTAAGACAACCTCTAGCCCACAGAAGTAGTTGTAAGGGTACCAATGGTAGTCATGTGATAAATGAGGGGTGGGAGAAATGGCTTCTGGACCCTTGCTGAGCCCCTCCTGTTACCTCTTGTCTGCTCATCCAGCTGTCCACTTGCTCACTGTCACGATAGAAGAGGTGCAAGTACATGCACTGCAGGTACTGAAGCTGCCGCTGGTCCCACAGCCCCAGCAGGGCCGCCCAGTCATTGGCAAGTATTGTCATCTTTGGAAAGGAAGAGACAAGGTGAGCATCTAATAAATGCAAGGCCTTTGGAAGGATGCACAAATGAATAAGAAGCAGGCTTCTCTGAGGACTTCAAGGTCTGAGTGAGTAACATGTATCATATTATTATGAGATAAAGTGGGGCTGAATGTGTATCAGAATTTCACATGCTGTAGTAGAAAATGGGATAAATGCATCGCAGAGGTACAACAACACACTTATGATGTATAAATGAAGAAGAGAAGAAGAATTCTGGTGGGAAGACACAGAGAGTAGAAGTGTGGAAAGTATCGTACCAAACAGAGATTTAAAGGGCGGAGAGGAGGGCCAGGATTCCAGGAGGGGCAGACTACGAGCACACAATTCCTTCACATACTTGTTAGATTATACAAAGTGCTCCAGAGAAAAGTGCAGTGTCTAAAAAAGGTGGACACTTGATGAAATTGACGTTTATAGAGCACTTAAATGATCAGACTGAGAAGTTCGCATTCTCTTCTGAAAGCAAATAGGAACCACTAAGGAAAGGGAAGGGTGACATTCTCAAAACCGTAAGAGCCTTTGTTCCTGCTCACACAACCGCCCAAGGCACTCCAGCTTATTAACACCCCTGCGGTGTTAAAGCCATCAAAAAGGCAGCACAGATTCTCAGAATCCCAGGAATATAGGTATGTGGGCAAGGATTTAGGTTTCCTTGGGCAGGAGATTGTTAAAAATAAAAATCTTATTATATTTTTCCCATAGAGTTCTGGGTGAATTCAAAATATGGCCATCTAAGCCTCCTCCATCTACCGTCTCTAGAGGCTGGGCTTGGAATCTAACGAGATGCAAAAAGCCTACAAATCTTTTTTTTTAATGATCATCCCAAGGAGTTCCTGTGACTCTGTGACTGAAGTAAAACCTCTAAGGGATGATGGGGTTGAGGTGAGTCTTTTTGATCCAGGAGATTAGGATGAAGGCAAACCTGATCAGTCAGTGGGATTCCGACTGTTTAAAGCTTTCCTATTATTTAACGTAGATTTGAGAAACACCGATATAGGAAAATCAGTGTGATTTGAGGTTGTGTAGGAGAGAACAAAGCTAGCCATGTGCCAGGCATCATAGGGAATGCAAAGAGGAATAGGTGCAGTCCTCAAAGCATTCACAATCTAGAGGTGGGCATGGAAGAGTGATAGAACAGAGCATGTATGATAAAGCACAATGGTATGGAGGTTTCAAATTAGATAGAAGGCAGGTTGATGAAATCAGATGGGTTCAGGAAGTGGAGGCTCAGGGGTGAGCAAGCACACATCACATCCTGCGAACCGCAGATAGCTCGACTTAGCTAAAGCAATATGTGAAGGAAGGTTGCAAAATATGAAAATTGGGTTAATATTAAGACGTCCATAGGACTTCTCGTCCTATTCAGAGATTATTATATTATTATGGGATTAAGTGGGGCTAAATATGTACCCAAATTTCACACATTGTTAAACTGGATTACCTTCTCCCGAACTTCATCAGAGGCTTCATGACTAGCATCCAGCAGAGCCTGACCAGTTTCATCAGCAGACTGGAATCGCTCATCGTAAGAGTCAATCTCGTGCTATGGCCACAAGGCAAAATGTCTTAAAATGCAGCAGGAAAACTTCTGGCACTCTTGGCCCCTCCCTCTTCCTCCCTCGGGGGGCAGGGGGGCTCTTCCTGTCTACCTTGTGTTGTCGATGCCGGTCCAGCAAGGCCTCCCCGCTAGCTACATCTGTGGGCAGCTCATCAGCGCTGATCAGAGCGGTCTTCTCCTTCATCCAGCCTGATAGCTCCTCATAGTCAGATAAGAACCTCTGGTACCTGCAGGGAAGGGAAGGTAAAGGACAGGAAGGAGAAACCAGGTGTAAGTGGACTTTGAGCCAAGAGTTAGGGTTGGGTTGAGGTAAGACGTGCAATGTTCTCCTCACCCTAATTCTACCCCTTCCATCCCCCTGATGGGTTTCCGGTTCCTTTAGTGGGGCAGGTTGGGCAGATTGTCCTTGACTCCAGGCTGCTGCCTCTTGGGATGGATGTGTCATTGTGTGATGAGGCACCTGGGCAGTGCTTCTCCAACATCACAAGGTCACACCACCCCAGAGGCACTTGAAGTGGAGCAAAGTACTGCCAACGAGGCCAGTAAATAAGACATGGCAGATAAATAACAGGGGAGCACCTGGCAGGAAAGGGGACCAGAGTTAAGGTTAGGAGCCCTCGTGCGCCTAAGTCACACTTAACTCTATTGCTAAAAACAAAACCACTGAAACAGTTACCTATTCAAATAATTAAATGCTCACCAGTTAACTTGGAATTGTAAAAGTAAGATAAACACGGCTTTCTGGTGTTTTAATGACCAGCTATAAACACTAACTACTGAAATGATCCCCAGTTTTTTGGCAAGCTAACCCACATTCAGGAAATAATTCTAGATTTAATTTTACACCCTTCAGCTTGGAAATTTATTTCAGTTCCTAAGCTAGGGCCAGGGATTTTGACGTTTCTTCAGCTGCTTTTCCAGGTACTTGGGCCGCTTGATAGCATTCTACAACTTTCTAAGTAGAGGAAGACCGCTGGGGGGCGGTGCGGGGGGGGGGCGGTGAGGGGGGAGGTATCACGCTGGGTGGTAAGTCAGTCCAAAGAGAACTTCCCTTAACAAATAAAGCTTCTTTTGCCTCTACCACCGAGTAGGCAGGAGGGCTGAGTCCCTCATTATTTGATTCTTTTCACTCTTAATTTCTGCTTTTGATGTTATATCCCAATCCTGTAGAGATAGAGCAACAGAGGGGAAGGATTTCCCACCCACAAGAAGCCTCCAGCTTTGCATATCTGTTGGTAGCCAAGGCTCGAATGTGCTTCCAGTTGGAGACCAGATCCTCTTTCATCTGTTGGATCTGAGGTGCCTCTGGAGGATGGGAAAGCTTCAGCTTGTCCGCTTTGGCACATAACTCCTTCACCTTTGGGATGAAAAAGAAATCTAGTGGGAAATCCAAGCACTCTGATTCATCCTGACAAAGTTTTATGGGAGAGATCTGACAAAACAACCATACGAATACTGATAACTTAACATACTTACATGGATAATTTTATATTAACATACTATATCAGCAATAATAATTTACTGACCACTTTTGTCTCTTATTGAGTGCTTACTGCTCAGCACTTCACATGCACTTACTTGTTTTATCGTCTTTTTAAAATAATACTCAGAGGTAGAAACTATTCTTATTTCCCCCTTTATGTGAAAACTGAGAGGTAGAGTATTTTATTTGCTCAAGGTCATTTAGCTACTAAGTGTCAGAAGCAAGGTTTAGACCTCAGACTGTCCTTCACCATCCTCTATACTGTTTCCATAAATACTGTTGTGGGAATCAAAGAGACACTTTTGCTCAGGAGAATGTCTGCCAAGAATTCCAGCAATGCCAGACCATTCTGAGAACAATTCCTAAGGAGCAAGGCCACTGAGGCAAAAAAATGTAGATATGGGTGACTTTCCACATGTTACCATTTGTGCTTTCATTATATCTGACTATAACCAGGTGTTGTCTAGGATTTAAAATTTCATTATCCTTATTCATCAAATTATGGGATTTTATTTTTCATTATTAGGTGAAAAAATACAAAATACAAAAATGGAGCAAGAATGAAGGAAGTACAATAATGGGATAGTTTTCAGAAACTGGATCCAGGGACAAAGCTATGGTCAGGGGGCAGCACGTGGGGACCTTCAGTGGGCTGACTCCACTGTACACACTCTGGAGGAGTTGGCTGAGGTTATGGGTGATGTTGTAAGGGGAGGAAGCAAGGATGGGAGCCGGTCAGGAGTAGGGGCTTGCTCCAAGTTCAAACATGCCTATGTCTACTCCTCTAAGGGTAGGGACTGGGGTCTTCCAGCTTTCAGAAGAGAACCCAAAAGTGGATGTAGTAACATGCTCCAGGTGTTTCTGAGATTATTTGGAA
>NW_027397150.1:955777-1071651 GCF_003265705.2 Callorhinus ursinus
GGAGGAGGAGGAGGAAGAGGGGGAGGAGGAGGAGGAGGAGGAGGAAGAGGGGGAGGAGGAGGAGGAGGAGGAGGAAGAGGAGGAGGAGGAGGAGGAGGAGGGGAGGAGGAGGAGGAGGAGGGCAAGAAGGAGAAGAAGAAGAAGAAATTTCTTCGCTTTTCTACTGAGTGAAGGACAAAAGGAAATAGGAGTCAGCTGGAAGTGACGGAAGGTGGTTTGACCAAAGGGAAGATTCTCTGACTGCAGGTACTGAGTGAGATTAGGAAACTATTCTTGGAGTTACCCTTTTTGTTTTTAAATCATGAAGTACATTACAAAAAACACAAGAGTATATAAAACATGCATGTATATTTAAATAAAAAATAAGGGACATCCAATGTCCGTGTACAAGTTATGAACCAGAATGATGAAGTATATTCAGAGATAAGGAATTTCTCCTTTATCAAAATAGTGAATTTACTGTGTCCTCTGGAGGCGAGGTACCCACCAAATGCCTCTTTCAGCCCAGGGGACCAGCCAGGCTTCCAACAGTGGCTTACCTTGTCCTCCATGACTGCAAGGCTCCTCTCAAGGCCCTTGTGACTATGAAACAGGGCCTCAGAGCTAACAAGGTCTTTGCCATAGTCCTCAGAGGTGACCTGAGGCTCCTTCTCTTTGATCCACTGGATGGCTTCAGTCACATCCCTGCCAGACAGCCACATGAGTCCCAACAAAGAAAATGGCAGGCATTCCAGGGCAAACAGTGTACACAGCAAAGACCACCCTGGTTCACTCAGCTGACAATTACCTTGAATTCCTACTCACTAGAAAAAGTAATGTAAAGAGGTCTCACCTTTAATGGTAGATGTAGAGGCCTGGGCATTATCCGGTCATTGGGCCTCTAGATATCCTTCCCATATCTGGGTCAGCTCTTACTTTTTTCTTCCCGCTCAACCCTCCACCCCCATCCAGTTCCTAATATGCATTCCTGGTCTCCGCAACACTTCCATCACTAATTCCATCACAATAAAACTGAGCTAGTTTTATTGCTTTGGGCTCCAGTCATCACAAACTTGGCCATGGGGTGAGTCACAGTTGCCTTAACTACACTCTCCCTTGCTTCCTGAAGTGCCAGCACATGATTTACTCTGGTTTGAGATACTGGCCACTAATTGCCAACAGTAGCCAGAGGCTAGCACAAGTACGAACATGGTGCTGGATTTCCCGTAATGTGTTGGCCAAATTCACACCTTCTGAATCGCTGGAGGTCTGCAGCACTGGACAGTGTTCCCTGTCGTTGCAGAGCCAGATCGAGGAGACGCTCCCAGGCGGCGTTCACCTCATCCTGCTTCAGCTTGATCGAGGGCAACTCAGGATGGTTCTCCTGTTAAGAGGAAACCGGGTCTGGAGTTAGGCAAAGGTGAGCCTATTCCAAAAATCATTGAACACGTCTCATTTCACACTGGTTCGTACTTTGCCAGGCATGGAGAATGACCATTTAGCCAGATACCAATCTTCACCATAGCCCTGTGCCCTAGCTTTACCAAAATCTAGAAGCCAAACCACCAGATACTGTATCTATCTTTTGCTCACAGCACTGTGGCAGACTGTTAACACAGATTGCCCAGCCATGATGTTATTTTCAGAATTCCACCTTGTTGATGGCTGCCAAGTCCCCTGAGAACCCAGGAAGAAAAAAGTCCCCCTGTGAAATAGACTTTACTTTCCAAAACTCTACTACTGTGGTTCTTAGTTCCTTTGGGGTCCTGACACCTTTGAGAATCTAACGAGAGATGTTTCCCTCTTCCCAGGATTATACACACGTGCACACACATTTAATTTTGCAGAAAATTTCATACATCACTGCAACCTATCTGAAGCACTGAGATTTACGAACACTGGATTAAGTTCATGGCATCAGCCTATTTTGACACTTGGCAACTTCGAGCAGTTCCTCTGCATCCAAGTCTTTCTGCTCCTTCTGTCACTGTCTCTCGGAATTTCCACTCCCACTCTGAAGCGTCTCCAGGAAGAATTTTCTACATTCTCTTTGCCGAATTTGTGGCCCTTTGTATTTGTAGCTGCATGGGTTCCACTCCACAAGAGCAGAGGACACACTCTGCATTGGATTAATCCTTCCTACGGTAGATTAGATAAAATGGCCGTGTTACTGTGCCACGAAGCCCTCCTTGCAAGAAGGGAAGTCCATTTCCTCAGGCTTTGGATCTGGGTTCGCCTACGCCTGGCTTACCATAGAATGTGGCAGAAATGATATGAGTTCCTGCCCCTCGGCCTCAAGATGCCCTTCAGCTTTCTGACCTTTGGAACACTGACACATAAAAAAAAAAAAAAGCATGCTGTGCTGGAAAGAGAGAGCCAACACCCCAGACATGGGAGCAAGGCCATTTTCGACCTCCACTCCAACTGAGCCACCAAATAACTGCAGCCACTTAAGGTGGGGTCAGGAGAATTGCCTAGCTGAGCAGCTGAATCACTGAATCCAGTAAAAATAACATGTTTGTTGTTTGAAGTTTGGGGATGGGGTGTTAGATAGTACTGAAAAACCGAGGAACTTTCACAACGAGACAAAGGTGGCGGAGAGAGAGTTTACTTCCCCTAATCGAGTACCCATTCATCCCGAAGTCTCGGTTCTGCTAATACAGAGGGGGCGTCCCGGTACTAGAGCTGAAGTGATGATGAAACCAGGAGCGCGACAGCCAATGGGCAGAGTTTCTAATCTCCTTACAGCACAAAAAAACCAGACTGGCTCCCCGTTTTTCCCGCGTATCCTAGTGAAATTGAAAATTTGTTTAAACATTGTCTTAAGTGAATGACAGTAAAACTGCCTCCCTCCCCCCACTCACAAAAAAATCAGGTATAATGACATCATATACATTACGATAGCCCACCGTTATTTTATATTCTTCGCTACTTCATTCTGATTCTTCTTCATGAGGAAAGGGTGCAGCATAAACACGGGTGATGGGTGGCCTGTCCGGGAGTTACTAAATTGTGGGTCTAGTTCCTCCGCACACGTTCACGTGCACACCCACGTGCACACACATACACTGTCTCTCCCGCTCACACCTCTATTTCCATAGACTGGCAAGAGGTGACCCAGACAGGAGAGGAAACTGCCCCAGGCATGTTACCCCAGGGACATGCATCCCTGTTTTCTCACAATGTCCTATGTCCTTCATGACCCACCTACCGATGGCTGGAAGGTTTTGAATACCAGAACCTTTGACTTGCCCTAACCCTTTGCTCCCCACCTCACCTCAGCGCACGCATTGGCATACTGGTTTATTCCATCCACTTTCTCCCGTCGCGCTTCCAGGTCTGCTTGGAACTCCTCAAACTTCTTATGCAGAACCTCTGTGCGCTCCCAGTCCTCACCCAGCTCCACTGATGTCACTATAGCCTCCTGTGGGCAAGGAAAGTCTGTTGAGTCACCAGCAAAGTTTCTGTAGTTCAAATGCCCAGAACCATTGCCCACACTCCCAGGAGAGCTCAGAAGGAGAGGCTGGTAGGGAGGAGAAGCCCTTCAGAAAAGAGCCGGAAGCAGGAATGTATTTCCTGAGGGGGTTCCCTGGTCCAGGGGCCATTGCTCTTTGGGGTGATCCTTCAGAAAGACCAGGAACATTGTTGGCCAAAGCTCCTGGAAGCACGCTTTTGTGTTCTGGAACATGAAAAATGCATACATCCTGATTCTACTTAATTCAGCACACTGAGTATCTGCAAAAGCACCATGCTAAGGACTGACTTGGGTGTATCTTCAGTCTTAACCACAGGATTATTCTCCAAGTGTTTTAAAAAATAGAAACCTCCTTAGTTACAGGTACCGAGAGGCAGCCCTTAGGAAAAGAGGGGGCAACACTCTCAGCCTGAACCCAGAGTAAGAGGAAAAATTTAGGAGGTGGAGCCAAGGGTCACGGAAGGGAGACGGGGACAAGCCTAGGGCACTTTTCCTCACACACAATGTCAGTGATCTCCAGGATACCCCTAAATCTTTGACAAAATTGCTTCTTTCAAGGAACACAGTCCAGGAACAGACATCCCGACTGCTTTCTGAGCAGCCTGCGTTGGATTGCTGGGCGGTGCCTGGGACAGGGATGGGAGGTCCCGCTTGTGTCCTGTGGGGTCCCGTACCTTGTCTCCGATCCACTCCAAGATGTCAGCGCACTCCTGCAGGTACTGCTGGAGCTTCAGGGCCCGCAGCAGCAGGGCGCCCCTTTCCTGAGTCAGTTCCACCAGCAGGTCCCATAGTTTGTGCAGCTCCTCCAGATGGGCCTTTGGGAGGAGATGCAAAACTGCTAAGGCACTGTACCTGCTGTGGAGCAGGTATGGACGTGGAGATGCGTGCAGAGCGGGGCCTGGATAAAAACTGCATTAATTGCTCAACAGATGTTTAAAGGAGGAAATCAATATGCATGGGAGTAGCTGTTAAACCAAGCCACACGTGATCTGCCATAAGAGAAAAAAAAATCTAAAAATGCTTTGAGGTTTTTGAGGATGAAATGATTACAAACAATAAGACAGGATGGAAAGGATTCATGTGACAGTGCTTGGTTTGAATTGAAGCTTGAGGAACAGATAGGATTTTGACAGGTAGATGACAGGCAGAGGGTATTCTAAGTACTGGCAAGTCACAGAAGAAATTTAGCATGACCCGTAGGCTGGAAAGAGTAAGAGCTACAATGTTGCTAATTTATAATGGAAGTTAGGGGCACCAAAGCAATAAGAGAATTTTGAGACTATGTAATTGCAGGCTTTGATGCCAGGTTAGCTTAGAAGATCATGAGTTACATAGCTTGTCAAATTGAAGGCACTCTCTGTGTTAGGTCCAAAAGAATCTTGTATTTTTCAACTACTCCATTGTTTACAGTAGCCCACAAACCACATTTCTCTCTGAATCCTCCAGTGCTGTGGTCTGATGGAGCACAGTGAGTCTGACAGTTGTGACAATGTCTCAAATATTTCTCAACGATTTTAGTTAATGTGGGGGATTGGTGGCACAAAAAGCTGTGAACAATACAAAAATAATTTCTATTTTTTATCAATACATAAATTTTTAGATTTTTCTTGTTACAGACTCTTCTTTCCAATAAATTTTCTTCTGGTTAGAGTCTGTGTTATCTGACCATATTTTGTTGACAGTAAAATGGACTAGAATTTGTATGCTAAATGTAGAAAGACCAGACCCAATTTTTAAATATGTCACATAATTCGGTGTGACAATTTCAAAAATAATTCAACAGTAAAAACAAACAGACAAATCCACTCATTCAGAAAAGATCCTGAATTGACTCTATCAACACAAACATGTTGGAAAATTGTGTGAATCGAGTCAGGAAAGCGTTGATACATTAGTAATGGATTTCGAAGTGGTGGTAGTCTTCAGTCCTCAGTGTTCGGGGAAGATTTTCTGAAGACAAGGTATTTTCGGAGTTTTTCAAAATGAGAAGAGTGGCGTTTGAGAACTTTAATATTAGTCACAGTGTGTGAGCTGTGAAGAGAAGGAGGTATCACGGACAAGGGAGAGATATTTCAAAGAGGATTCACACGGCAGAGCGTCCCTTGTTTGAAGAGTCTAAAGGACAGGGACTTTGAGGTCAGAAGAAATCATTAGAAATGACATTTGGGAAAGCCAGTTCAGCTGGGAACATGGAGCTAGGTTGAAGAGGGCTTGATCGTAAGCCAAGTTATCCTGCGGTGGCCAAGGAGGAATGTGATGCTCTCCCAAGATAGGTTTTGTATCATAGCTCTCTTCTTCTTGCCCCAGGGTACGTGAGGATGCTCACCATCTTTCACGCCCAACCCCAGTGGAAGACAAGAGGCAGGAACCCCAGTTCCAAGCCAGCTACATCTAGCTTTATACTTGGCATAATCAGTTAAAACTCTGCTAACATAATCAACAATCGGAAACATCTCTTGCAGGGTCCTACCGTACATTTACCTTGGTGTCCTCATGGGCAAAATGCCCCTCAGCAAATCGGGTTTCCCTGATTTCTTCCAGTTCAGGAATGACCCTTGATTTTGCTTGTACTTCTGCTTCAAAGGATTCATGTTTCAGATACTTGCCCTGAAGTTTAGAAATCAGAAGTTATGAAGCCTATCACTAATGAAGCCCAGTGTCCTTGGACCATAAAGGGGTTTTTTGGTTCCTTTTCTTACTTTGGGGCAGAACCACTTGTCTCACAACCTAGATAAATTGATAACCCATGACCAGAGCTGGAGAAGTCACATACTAAAAGAAACGGCCACTTCAGCCCAGGCTCAAAGTCAGGGGCCCCCGAGAAATGTTTTGTCCTGTCCCCATTGACTTTGGGGAGTTTCCAGTATAGACCTTGTTATTTTTAAGTCTCAGTTGCCATTGGTGGGAATGAAAAGATGTCCCACATTTGTTCCTCTTCAGAAGAGAGGAAGGAAGTGCTATGGAAATTTGAACACAATGAAGATGATCATTACAATAATGGCTTTTTTTTTTTTAATTGAGAGGTTTCTGTTTATCAGATAATACTCTTATTGTCATATATGTATCAATCATTTTAATAGATAACACTTTGTTCTTGATCCAGGTGCTTCCTCTCCAAAGTCAATTACCCCTTTTAGGCAGGTAACCCTTTCTTCTGGTCATGACTCTGTCACACGCTGTAATAGAAGGAGGAGAGGAGCCTCCCCCCAAGCTCTCCTCCTTACACCTGTCATGTGAACTGAGCAAGGGCATGATAGCCCCTTGGGAGAAACCCAGGAAAAATTCCACTGAACTACTATCCTGAGCAGAGTGAAAGCACGGACATTTCTTCACCTCGAAATATTAAAGCTGCCTGGTGTGTCATAACTTCTTTGAACTCTCAGTCACTATTATGCCCGTAGCTTAACTTCAGACTAAGAATACAGTCACAGAGTGAGTTTCCTCTGTACATAAGACGTGGGCTTAAGAAGTTAAAGACACGGGCCATTTAGAGGCAGAATTATGGTCCCTAACAGGTAGTCTGCCCTTTCTATGACATTATGTCCTGACATTTAACTAAATACGCACTTACATTACCAGAATGTTTCCCTCCTTGGAGATCTTATAGTCTGTTCTGGGGAAGTCACAGGAACGGAGTACCTGTATGTTAGTTGGGTCTTCATAGCTCTTATCATCTGCGATCTTGAGTTTCTCCAAGATCCACTTCTCTAGGTCATCTGCATCCCGTCTGAAAACCTGGTAGTGATAGGAATCTTCAAGCTTCTGACCCCTCTCAGCAACCAGCTCCTTGAATCTCTTGTAGCGAGTCAACACCTCCTGACGCCTTTCCTGGATCTCTTCCGCTGTTTCCAGCACCTTCGGTCCACCACTCTCCATAGCCTGAAAGTTAAAAATTTTATATCTCTTCCTGGTTCTCAAATCTCTGTGATGTCCCTTTTCTGTGTCCCAAGGCATTTATGTTGAACTTACATTCGGATGTCTTGAAGCCTGTAAAAGCCTGTTGTCACAAGGGCTCTAGGATATTTACATAACTTCAATCACATGTAGCTACCCTTTAGGCTAATAATTCTATATCATTCAGAACAGTTTTCCAACTTTTCATATAAATGTGTGACTACATTTACTAAGTTCTATAAATAGAATTAATTTGGATGAATGATGGGAGACAAGTTTGAATTAGCAAAACCACACATTTAAGAGGAATAAAAAAGAGATGTAATTTTCTTTTCTTTTCAAAGGTTAAAAAGTGTTGACATGTACTGATCATTCTGAATTTAATCTAATGAATAACTAAACATGGTTTGTAATAAACTTGATGAATGACATACACAAACATTTGGAAATGTCTGTTCTTTTACATAAAATATAGCTCATAGATTGTTTATCCTTTTTATTTGCTTTATTCACAAACACTACAAATAAAAAGTTCAGCACATCCTTTATCCAATTGTTATAAATTTCAAATTATTAGCATCCCAAGTTGGCTTTTGCAATGTAAAACGTTATACTGTTAAACAGCGTAAGTGGAATCTGACCTATTTGGAGCAATATCCTCTGAAATCTCCATAGGGTTTACCTTCATTCATCTGGATATGGGCACAGTTTCCCCTAGCTTATCTCAGTCAGAACACCGAATACCAAGTTCAAATTTTCACCTTCTTCCTCCCAAAATATAATTGCTACTTTGTGGATGGCCTTTATTAGTTTGGCTACAGAATCAAATCATTCTAAGGAGCCCAAATCTTTCTTGTGTATTATTTTGCTCCAAGTTACCTATTTGTTCTCTATATGGACCCATGTGAACAGGTCATTGCTAGATTTTGATGCTGTGTAGCCACAAGCTCAAGGTCATTCTTTAAAGTGAAATATTACAAAAAGCGTTAAAATTAAGCTTCTCTACCTCTTAAAAGCCAAGAAACAATTCTTATAGATTCTATGAAATACAGTGCAGAAAGTTCAAAAGAGACAGCTTTCCTAATTATATCAGTGACAAATCGTACTGCAAAGAATCCTGTACTCACGGTTTCCTTTGGAAAGTGCTTCACTTTTCAGAAAAGTCAAGAACCTGGCAAGATAAAATGTATCCAAAAGAGAGAGGAAGAAGACAAAGAGAGAGAAAGAGAGACAGTTCTCATGAAATTGTCTAGTCTTCTTCAGATAAAGATGAAAGAAACATTACATATGTAGAAGAGTCAAAAAAAAAAAAAAAAAAAAAAAGAACCTTGGGGCCTGAATCCCGCCAGCTACAGTCCACGTTATCTTCAGGAGACATGTTCAGCTGAAGGAGCTGCTAACTTGCACAGATGCTGGGTGACTCAGCAGTTCAGAGAGACTGTGGCTCCAAAGGTTTCTCAGTAGGACTTCATAAAACATAAAAGTCAGGTTTTTAAATGAAAAATTAGAAAGAAAAAACACAGTTAGAGATGTAAGACAAATGGGCTGTGTTAAAATTCTGCTGCGTTTCTTTGATTAGTCTTAGAGTCCATGTCTGAGAATGGTAAATCAGGATGGAATTCCGGATCATCCAATCTTTGGACTCTGCAGAATGACAGGAATTCAGGGCATACCTAGGTTCTTGTCCAACCTATCTCTGGGAAATACAACTCAACAACTTCATGAAAACCCAGCTGCCGGATTTTTAACAGCCTTTAAATTAACAAGGTATCCTAAATCTCTCTGTAGAGCCTTTGCCAAAGTAGGAAGAAAATTTTATTCCTGGCTTCATAGATTGGGTTTCCAAAAATCTGCTTTAGCTGTACCCTTAATCATTCAAGTGGAAGGAACGAAGGAAGGAAGATATATGTGTGTTTATTTGTATTTCATGAAGCAAAAATTAGGATACCTCGTTTGACAAACTAATGAAATCACAAAATTTTTGAAAATGGGACAGTTCTAAAATGTGGGGTAAAAGTCATCCTGTTTTATGAATTACTTTTAATGGAGAGAAAGGGAAGCAGAAATTCTTCTCTAAAGGCATAGTTCTTTTTGGCAACTTTACAAAATGAAACAAACAAAAAGAAAATAGTAGGATGGCTTCAGGCCCTCCTACAAAGCAGAGGACTACCTGAGCTAGATATGCTCCCCACACTTCATTCTAGTGTGATTCCAACTTAAATGCCCCAGCTTCATGCTCTACTAGAGTAGAGCTGGGTTCTACACTTCTGGTTCCCCCTCTTCTCTCGTCTTCAACTGAGAGAGCTTTAAATTCTTTTCTTGAAAATCTAGTATTGCTTTACTTTTCCATATCATTTCATTATATTCAAATAAACTGGAGTATTAAAGGCAGGAACACAACTGTTAGAGAATGAATTATATCACATGCACCAAGGAACCTCTGATGGAATTGGGGTGGGGAGAAGACATTCTAAAATCTTAGTATCTAAGAGAGGGGCGCCTGGGTGGCTCAGTCGGTTAAGTATCTGCCTTTGGCTCTGGTCATGATCCCAGGATCCAGGGGTCAAGCTCTCTGCTCAGTGGGGACCTTGCTTCTCCCTCTCCCTCTGCCCCTGCCCCCACCCCTGCTCATGCTCTCTCTCTCTCTCTCTCAAATAAATAAGTAAAATCTTTAAAAAGAATCTTTATCTAAGAGATAAGAACCACCATCAATTATCTTAATGTACATATAATTTTTATGTTGACATGATTGATTCACATTAATTTCTGATCTTTAGAAGATTCTCTGAAGCAGGTATTACCATCCCTATTTTTATTTGCAAACAGAGGTAGTGTCTGAGAGGCATCCCATCCCATGGCTTTTGGTTTGTACGTATGCAAACAAAGAGTCAAGTTCCTGTGAGTATCACCACCATGCCACCCTGTTCTTTATCTGTTCTAGCCAAGCTTCTCTTAATTCATCAACATCTCTGGTTGTCCCGTTCCAGAATCGTCTCACCAATGGTGCCAACCCTGTGATAACCTTATGACCAAAGAAATAACAGGTCCCCATCAGCAGGATTGGTCATCATGAAATAATAAAATAAAAGTAGGCAAGAACACTAGTCTTCAGAGCAGGGAGTGATGTGGAAGTGCGCAAGAGTCAGGGAAGAGGTTTTATGCATCATAACCCAGCGTTCTTTGAGTTTTCAGCCATTTCAGCCAGAAGAGACTCATGGGACAAGCTTCTCTGGCTGCACTCTAGCTGTTAGTCCGGCAGCTGCCCTTGAGGCTCAGCCCTGCCCCATCTTCTGAGTCCTTCTAGGCTGACCGAGTCGCTGCAGTCCTCTGAGCACTACCACGTTGGGGCGAGAATCAGGGTGCCCTTGGGATTGACAGAGGGACATGATGAGAACATCTTAGATCCTAGTGGTTTAACACTTGGAACCCTGACCTTCTTGATACTTTTATAGTTTTCCAAGAATGCTCACTGGCTCTGACAACCTAGAGGCTCTGATTGGAATACAGTGGAGATTTGGAGCTATCTTTAAAATTGCATGTTGCTCTGTAGGTGAGTGAGTGCTGAGTGGCTGCAGAGAAAGCTAGAGTGCACCCCTGACTTCATCAGAGAGGAGACTTACCTTCCCTTTTGCAAGGGCGGGAGTAATTTGCAGGGTTCTTGTATGGGTCAAGGTTATCGGCACTAGGCAGATCTGTGCTTCACATACCCATTTAATCAGCTCTGTCCAGCTTGCCTGGGGCCTCCCCTCAGTTATCAGATCTTTTCCTGGGCCCAGAAACTCGAAGAGATGCTCTATACCCCAAACTCTGGAGTATCCCCAACTGGCAGCATTAACATTCATATCACGTTTACTGTGGATTTTCTGGAGTTCCATATTCTCAGCTCATTTACCAACAATGAAAATTGTTAATTTCAACATAAAACAATTTCTTTCCCATGGGATAAAGGTCGTTATTATTTTATTATTTTAAAATTTTAAATTTTTGTTTCTCCAGAATTAGTTCTCGTTTTAAAATGTCTCTAATTTTTGTCTCTTATGGGTTAGAATATTAGGTAATACAATTCAAAAACATAAAGTGATCTTTTTACAATTAACCGTATCGATGTTAATTCTTACCACTTCAGATCCTCTAAAGTTACTTGTGCCTTAACTCTATTCAGAATATATATTATTAAAAAAAAAAAGAAGAAGATAGCAGGAGGGGAAGAATGAAGGGGGGAAATCGGAAGGGGAGACGAACCATGAGAGACGATGGACTCTGAAAAACAAACTGAGGGTTCTAGAGGGGAGGGGGGTGGGGGGATGGGTTAGCCTGGTGATGGGTATTAAAGAGGGCACGTTCTGCGTGGAGCACTGGGTGTTATGCACAAACAATGAATCATGGAACACTACATCAAGAACTAATGATGTAATATATGGTGATTAACATAACATAATAATAAAAAAATTTTAAGAGAAAGAAAGAATATATATTATTCAAGATTGCAAATATATCATTAAAAAATAGAACTCTTTTTCTCCCTACTATAATCTTCTCTCAGTCTCTCTTACTTATTTTATTTTATTTTTTTGTTTAGTATCACTGCACTGAATAAGAAAAACCAAAACCCATGACATTTGCTTTATACAATGAACCATGTGATTGAGGCAGAAGGGGCGGTGGGGATAAGGGTAAATACACTGGATTTGGAAACTGAACCATCTAATTTAAAGGCTTGATTCCTCCATTTAACAACCAGATGAGCATTAGAAATTTGCTTTAATTTTGTTAAGTATATAATGCGGATAGTAGTGACCCATCCACCTATTTCAGAGAATTGTTATATGGCTCATTTTATATTTCAGTTACAAGTCATACATTTTATTTTAATTTTGAAAATCAGAAAGTAAAGGGCAGGGATCTGCTATGAGCTAATTCCTCATAAAGCTAAGGTTGTATCTTTTAAAGAACGATTTGCAATTCATCATTTAAAAATCTCACATAAAACTGCTTGATGTTCCCATCCACTAATAATTTTCTTTGAGTGCAGCAATGCTGAAGGAAACTATATAAGCCTAAGTCCTCATAAACCTTATAAAAATAGCAGGTTTGGTGCCATGGCCCCACTCAGGGAAAAAAGAGCTCAACTAAAAAATATTATTCTCATAAAAATAAAGGAAAGGAGGAGCCAAGTGCCAAGACCGAGCATATTATCTCCTGCATAGCCATGACTAGACTATGCTTATATTTAAGGGACTGGAGTCCCAGGATATCAGTGGAAGTTCTACCTGACATCTAAATATATGCCAGTCATAGAAATTTAAGTGGATTATCTGTGACATGGCTTCATTCCACTATGAAAATTGGCTGAACATGCAACTGCAGATAGACCAGATATCTTGCCTTTGCCCATTATCTCCCCTCCCCTGTGCTTCTCTGGTGAATGTGGGAATAGTCTGAGTTTTTTCTATAACTTAATTTTTTTATCACTTGTAATTTGTCAAGAAACATAAACTACCTCTATTCTAAAACTTTACTCTTTGAGCAAACTATTATTGAGCATTTCTATGGACAAAGAATTCTAACAGTCACTGGGAGCAGAGAGGTGGACAAAGCAAGATGCCTATTCTCGAGGAGTTACAAAAGAGAGGGCCCACTTTTCACATTACATGTATCATAAGAATATGCCAATGGTCCCTGTGTTTACAGCTGGTTGCATGCAAATGCAACAAGCAAACTGATGTCAGTAACATTTGATTTTCTCATGAAAACAATGGTTTCTAACAAAAAAGGTGGAAGAATGGTTTGTTATAAGTCACTTGACCCAGGACATTTGTAAATCCATCACTAAAAGATAAGACATTTTCAAGTCTACAACGGAAGTTCCATTATATCATCTTTTTGCCTTTTAGGAAATAAATTAAAAGATAAGACCACACTTTGATCAATTAGTGTTGTAGGATTCAGAGGAATTTCGGTGAAGAGAATCCCAGAACTATTTTTGAGGTGACTTTGGAGAAAATTAGTACTGCTTTCTGGTCTTTCAAAAACTGGTCCAGAGATGAGCCTTCTCACTGCGAATGTCATGTGGGTGTAGGCAAAAGGAAGTGACGCGGGGCATTAGGAGAAAGGTGAGGACAGCCAGAGTCTTCAAAGCAAAAGGAAATGATTTTCTGATCATCTCACTATCAAAGGGACAACACCCTGGTAAGACCTGCCATAAATGTCTACCTTCAAGTTGCAAGAACCAATCTTTATTTAGTAAACAGCTGGGCTCCTGGGTGGCTTAGTCTGTCAAGCATCTGACTTTGGTTCAGGTCATGATCTTAGGGTCCTGGGATCAACCCACGTTCCAAAGACAGGGGCAGGGGTGTGGACCTCCCACCACCTGGATCCAGCTCATGGGTCAACTGATGTCAACTCTGGTCCCAGATTGTGAGCTTCTGCACATCAGAGAATGGGCCTTATACCAGTATCATTCCAACACTTACACTTTCCACTGCATATAGTGATACATTTTAAAAGTTTCTTGAAGAAATAGATGAACTATTTCAATAGCACTAACAAGAACCTCAGGGATGGCCTATGCTGTAGCTGCTGAGAAGCAAGTCCTCCTCACCTCCCTCTTTTCTCAAGAATATCAGCACGATATTAGGACTATAGCATGGTGGTTAAGAGCAAGTCTTCTGAAGTAAAATAGGATGAGGTTCAAATCACAGCCCAGCCTCTTCCTAAATGTATGTCCTTAGACAAATCACTTAACTCTTGTAAGTCACAGTTTTCTTACTTATGTAATAAGAATGATAATAATAGCTATTGCTTAAGATTGTTATCGAGTAACATATATACAGGAGACATTTATTACAATGTCTTATATACAGTCCATGCCCAATAAGGAAAAATTGTATTATTGTTATTATCAATAAATATAATTGCTGCTGTGAATATAAAAATGTTATTTTGTTATTAGAAGCAAAACTATGATTAATAAATGCATCATAGTTGTTGATAAAAGAAATATATCTAAAATTAAGAAGAGTAAGTTAGCTGCTCCTGTGCCCACCAAGTCAGAAGCCACACATTTCCTTAATCCTATGCATTTACTAAGGGCGTAGTTAGAAAGTAATGTATGAATGTCAACACATCGTGAACTTTTTTTCTGTTTCCTTTGCTTTTGTTTTTTCTCTCAGCTTGGAATTGTCTGTGGTCAACACACACACACACACACACACACACACACACACACACACACACACACACAGGCTACCTAGTAAAATTCCATTCACAATCTGGAGTAGGATGGGTTTAGTCATAGGTTTTTAAGCGAAGTAATAAAGTGATCAGATCTAAGTTTCAATAAATAATTCAGCCTCAGTTGGGAGAGCAGCCTCAAGGTAGAAAAGTATGGATGTGAGAGAAATAGTTTTAGCTATATGAAGTTTTAGGGACATTGATAATATCTAGGAAAGGATTATATAATACAAAAAGTGGAGAGAACAGTTAAGAAAAGTGTGTAACCCTTTCCCCTGCTGGAGATTCATGTGTATCAGTTCTCCAACAATATCGCACTGGGGAAGGTACAGTTAAAATAACTAGTCAGTCAATCAGTGAAGTAATTCTGTTCCTCATTTCTCTGGAAGAACATGAGAAATAGATGCACTACTTAAACCCAGCAACACTACTGGTCTCGCTTTTCCTCTAGTCCCTCATTTTCTTCTTCAAGTATATGTTGAAGACTTCCCTTCTCAGGACGTTTTCACCCACAACCTATGGGTTTTCTCTCATTTACCTTCCCTTCTCTATCTAAGATCGTTATTAGATATTAGCCTCTTCTTACCAGCCCTTCCCCCTAACTCCTGTCTTTCCATCTGGTATCATAACATTTAGGCGTGAGGATGAGCGCATGGCTGTGGTACAGTCGTGGGACAATGAGGCTGACAACCATAGGATTTGTGTGGTGGGCTAGGGAGGGGGAAAATCTCCTAGTGGTAAGCTTTACCATGTCCTAACTGGGGTGTGAGCCCTAGAGGAAATCACCCTTTATGAAGCATATATAAGAAGAGTCAGCAAGAGAAAGAGCCCTCAAACAAAACAGGACAAGAAAAGTCCAGTATCCTCCAAGCCAAGGGAAAAGAGAAGAGTTGTTCAATACTGTTGACCAACCAGCTGCAACATTCAGAATGCAGTGTGGCCGTATTGGTTTACTCATCCAATGGGGGTTCATTGATGTTGTTGCTTAATTCACACAGTATCCTTAATTACATAGAAAACAAAGATTAAGTTTTTCAACTTATTATGAAAAAAATACTGATTCACTGATGGTTATTATTGCTTTACGTTTTTAAGGCCAAGTTTTAAATTTTGTTTTCGCATTTACAATATTATTCAATGATCTTCTTGGCCTAAGTGCAAATGGAGCAGGTGAGTCATAAGAGCACCTGCTGAAATATGTCTATACAGTTATTTATCAATAATGAATACTGGGTGTTATTCACAACTGATAAATTATTGAATACTACCTCTGAAACTAAGTATGTACTATATGTTGACTAACTGAATTTAAATAAAAAATAATGAATGCTTAATTTAGGAATTAAGATTATTTCTCAACTATATCCATTGGTGGTACCATGGAGAGAACTTAGTCTTATGAAGATGATTTTTCAATTACCATATCTCACAAACACTTTGACTACGTTAAAATTAAATGTTGACCCAGATCATTTCCACGAGATGAATTTATCCTGACTAAGCTGAGTGGCAGAAAGCTTATTTAAAAAAGTCAGATCCAACCATATGTCAGGTTGGATAAAGAGTGAAAGAAACTGTTAAATTTAGTTTTTAGTGAATTTTGTTTCTTGGTAACCTCTGGAAGACCAGTTTCCGTAAAAGGCTGATGGGAAAAGACAGATCACAGAGAGTTATGAATGAAAAGTCACCAACAACTATGTAGACTTCCAATAATTAGATCTTACTTGAGGTCCTTGGTCTTATGAAAAAAGATTTTAGCTTGACCCCAGTGTTTCTTTATAGCTTCCTTTATTTCTTTATTCCTCAGACTATAGATTATGGGGTTGAAGAAGGGGGAAAAAAACTGCGAAGGCCAGAGCCATGACTGTATCCCCAAATATGGAGTAGGTGGCAGAGAAGCAAAGGTACATGAAGGTCACACTGCCAAAGAAGGGCAGAAAGACAGTGAGGTGGGAAATGCACGTGGAAAATGCCTGTGTCCGCCTTCAGCTGGCCGGATATGTAGAATCATAGCCACAATACCAACATAGGACATGAAAATGAGCATCACGGCTGTAATAATCTCCACTGCATGGACAACATCCACTACCTGAATCATGACAGTGGCCTGTGGGTCTGTGCAGGCCAAGCGTAGCACGGGGAGGAAGTCACAGAAGATATGCTCAAGGTGCTTTGAGCCACAAAATGGCAGCGTGGAGATCCAGGCAATCTCAGGAAGGGGTGTGATAAAATCACAAACACAGCAACTGAAAGTCAGTTGGGCACACAGCCCGGGCGTCATGATAGTGGGATAATGAAGAGGGTTACAGATGGCCAGGTAGTGGTCAAAGGCCATAGCTGTCAAGAGACAAACCTCGCTGATGCCGGTGGAATGGGAGAAATACATCTGCAGGAGACAACCATTTAAGGAAATGTTCTTTTTTCACTCAGCAGGCTGGTGAGCATCTTTGGTATGGTCGATGTGGTGTACCAGATCTCCAGGACAAAAAGGGTGCTGATGAAGAAGTACATGGGAGTGTGGAGGTGAACATTCAGCTGGACCACTGAGGTGATGACCAGGTTTCCAAAGACAATGAAAGTGTAAACGAAAAGCAGTGAAACAAAACAGGTGACAGGACATTCCCAGGAATAAGAAGATGAACTCCTGAGTGGGCTTTGATTGGGGCTCTCCATTTTCTAGTTGAAAAAAGGACTTCCAAGTCCCAGTGCACTCAACCCTATAGGAGATGCCTACTATCGGTCAGAGAGTATATGTGATTACCAAACGCCAACTCTGTGTAGATCCGTGTACTGAGGATGTGGAGGAAGACAAAGGAAGAAGGAAGTAGTCCATACTCCACAGATGTTTACAACTGAAGTTATAGTATGGGAAAATCTCCAGTCAGAAAGACAATCAATATTTTAGACCAATGATTCTCTAATTTTTGCATGCTTCGGAACCATATGGAGGGCCGTTGAAACTCAGATTGCTAGTTCCTATCCTGAGAGTTTCTAATTCAGTAGATCTGGGATAAGGCCAAACAATTTGCATGCCTAACACATTTCTAGGTGATTCTAATCCTACCGGTTAGGGGGACCCCATTTTAAAACCATTGTGTTTAGACAAAGAAAGAACTAGACAAGGCAGTGAAGGTACAGCGAGGTGATATTTTTTTCCTGTATTCAGGTCTTACTGATTCCCTAACAACCTCCCCACAATGGCTTCAAAATTCTTTCCTCAAGCTCTCAGTTCCTCATCTGATTCTTGGCATATGTTTTAAATGAATATTTTCATAGCAAAAACAAACCATCACTGGTGAATTTCACCCTCTTCCTTCCCTTTCTGTCTCTAATACATCCTCTTTCTCTATCTCCATATGTATGTATAATATACATAACATGTATATGTAATAATTATTCAGACAATATTCAGAGAAGACAAATGATAGCAATTTTTACGTTATTTTTCTTTAAAAAAATGGGCTACTCTACCTTCTCCAGTTCCTTCCCTTCTCCCTCTTCTAGGAAAATGGATCTCAGATGTGTTTTGTGCCAGAAGGCTTTGGTCAAATGCCATAATTAATGGAAAATGACTATGTGAAGCCATAAATGCAGAGCTGCTCCGGTGGGATTGTGTGGGGCACTGGGATGGAGAGAGAGGCTGCAGGCTCTGTGGAACACAATATAAACAACACACCGCAGGATATGGTACTGTTAATTTATTCCCTTTTCAGAATCATTTGTTTTTTTCTCTTCACTGATTCTCTTTTTTCTGCTATCAATGTGCATAAATCTTATCTTGAGAGAAAAGTACTGAATCTACACAGACGATTTCTCTCCTTTGTACCAACATCATTTTCCCCTAATACATGAATATATATTTATTGTCTTCATTCCCTCCTCAATCCCTTTGAATCAATGATCTCTCAATGCTCCATATCTCTTTTCTTAAAGTATATCAGTGGATTTCTGATTAAAAATTCAATGGCCTCCCTCTGTCCTCATTTCCACTAACCTCCAAAGGTCAATCACCTGATCCTTGAAAATCTTTTTTTTTTTTTTTTTTTTGTCTTTTTGATGCCACACCTTCCTGGTTTCCCTCATTGGCTATTCTGTCTTCCACCTCCCAAATTTCTTTGTTCTTTGTTTCTAACTCCATATTTTTTTTACACAGAATCTTATTTATTCAAAACTTCCTCAACTCCTATTGGCCTCCTACTCTCATTAACTAATGTGACTCCAGAATGCTTTATTTTGGATCTCTCTCCTGAGCCCCGCATTTTCTTCAGAACCCTCCCACTTAGAGGTCTCACCTTGACCCGAATGTGCCGTCCCCACCTGTTACAGGCTGAATTCTGTCCTCCCAAAGTCCACATGTTGAAGTTCTAACCCCTGGTACCTCAGAATGTGACTTTTATTTGGAGAAAGGGTCTTTAAGGAGATAATTAAATCAAAGTGAGGACACGAGGATGGACCCTAATCTGATATGACTAGTGAACATCTCAGGAGAGGAAATGTGGACACAGATAGTTTCAGAGGGAGGACCCTGGGAAGACTCAGGGAGAAGGGAGTCATACAAACCACAGAGAAAAGCCTCAGAAGAAAGCAACTCTGCCCAAATGTGGAACTCAGGCTTCTAGCTTCCAGAACTGTAAGAAAATAAATTCCTGTTGTTTAAGGCGCTCAGTCTGTGATACTCGGTCCCTGCAGCCCCAGCGGGCTATCGTACCATCCTCACCCAGAGCATGCCACCAGAGTCCCTTGCTAGGTTTCTTAATTTTGTTCATCTAGATACCAACGTTGCTCGTTTTATATCCATTGTGCCCTCATTTCTCAAACCCAATTAAACATCAAGGGCTGCTTAACTTATTTTTTTCTTGTTCTATCATCAATATCTTTTATTCCCACTGCCTTCACCTGAACTTGATGCCTACGCATAACACTTAGACTATTATAACAGGTTTCCAGAGGTCTTACTTCTCCATATAATCTTTCATTCCCTCGAAGGTTGTCTTGCTAGAACATCAGTTTGTGCGTGTGACCTCCTTCCATCCTCTACTGGAGTTTCACGTTCTCCCCATCCTACTTCTTCTGAGGTGTCTCTGCTTTAAAAAGGTAACAAATTCAAGTCCTCTAGGGTAACACTTTCCTAATCACTGGAATAGGAAGTCATAAGCTCCTTTTGTTTGTCATTCATTAGTGTCTTGCTTTGTGTATTTATTAGAAAAGGGCACATTATTATAGTTTCTTACTTAGATTAGCTACGGATGTGTGTGTTCACTGATTATGTAATTAAGCCCCATCAAATTCCTACACCATCTGCTACATCATCTTCCTTTAAGACTGTACAGAATTTTTTTTTTGTTATTTATACAAAAACCCACCTTATCTTCTGTTGCTATGGCAAATTTTTAATCACCAATCCAGTTTAGTAGACCTGTAATTATTCCAAACATGTCAGTTTCATTTTCTGGTCTCCAAACACCCTTAAAGGAAATCTCTCTTACCTGAAATATCCTCATCTTCCTTCAAAACTCTGCCTTTTTTTTTTTAAACCTCACTGAATTGTACATGTGTCTTTTCTAGTTTCAGCAAGCTAATCCCACATGTCTTGAATCATTCTTTCTATTCCTTGTGATCTCTCTCTATTATCTCTCTCTCTATCATCTATATCCATCTATCTACCTCTCATCTACCATCTATCAATCATCTATATCAATCTATGTCTAACTATTAACCTATTATCTCTCTCTCTGTATATATATATATATACCTATTGATCATCTATCGTTTCTATCCATCTATGTATTATTATCTATCTATTCCTTTTACAATATTTTTTTCCTTTTACATATCTGATCTTTCCCATAAGTCTTGATGTCCCCAGTGGTAGTCACCACATCTTCTAACTATGGCCCTCAGGGCAGGGTTCTACAAATTGAACCAAGCTACTAGTTCAAGAAGGTGCTTCTGAGCAGACCTAGACCTAATTCCCTAATCTCCTGAAGAGATGTGATCAAGTAAAAAAAAGGATAAGGAAGATCTAAACCTGAAAGAAAAACCATTAGACTTTCCCCACTGAACCCTCCTCTATCTTCAGCCGAAACTTAGTAATCTTAGATCTAGTGCAAATGTTAATGATGTTTATGACAAACAGCTAAACGGAAATCTCACTTGATTCCTGAAACATTGATTTATGAAACATTTAAGAAATCAATCACAATGTTCATTTGTGGTTTTAAAGTAATCACTTAAGCCTTGGCTCCATTTCCTGGGAAATTTTTATATTTAAAATATTTATGCTTTGTACTAACTTGCACTATATAATTTTTTTCCTGATTGCTCCTTGCTCAAAATCTTCTCAACAGTTAGTTATTCACAGTATCTGCATGCACCCTAGGGTTATCTGTTCTTATGCAGGTGAATTGTTCTTTCTCTAGATATCTCCAGTTCCCCAAAATTAGTTAATTCACTGACCTCGCTGCTATTGGCTTCCAAAGTTGGACAAACACAGATGACGACTCTATCTTTCCCTGCCCTGATGTGGCCAACCATCAACTTCCTTCACTCTTCTGCTATGTTCCTACCCTGAGTCCTCCATCTATACTGTATCTCCTTTCCCAGGCAGTGATTTGTAGATATGATGCTCCCTGTAGAGCCCTCTCCCTCCCTCCCATATGCATGTATGTATCTTTTTTCTGAGTGTAACTAGAATGGGAAGATAGACTCTCTTGGGAATTTTACATAGACTAATTAAGATAAGAAAACAATCATTCCTGTAATGGCTTCAATTAGGAAAAGCAGTTCAGCCTGGCAGTTAGGAGAACCCCAGTTCTGGGGAACTTCAATCCCAGACAAATGAGATAGCCTGGGAGCCTGAGGCATTGGAATAAATGTATTTTTATAAGCTTCCTTTTTCTGTGTACTTCTGGTTGGATTGGCTTTTAACTGAATCAGAACGCTGAAGATCCAAGACTCAGATTTGAAGGAAGCTGATACAGCAAAGGGGAGAAATGGGTGGAACAATGAAAAGTGAGGTTTGAACTTACATCATGATTACTTATTTCCAGGCCAGTAAGCCAAATTTAGGAAAATGTAACCTTGCTTTTAAGCCATAAGTTTTCCATTTTCTCTTTGAATTTCTCCTTCCCCATGTTGTGGAATAAGCTCTTCTTTAAAAAGTTCTAGTTTCATTACTGAAGACAACAATTAGAAAACCAAATCTGAATTTTAGGAAATGACTTTTTTTTGTCCTTTTAGTATATTTTACATGGGAGTTGGCAGCTAAAAATATATTTTCCTAAAAATTGCATGTTCACACTAAAAAGTTCAACTTGATGCTAACATTGTACTTCAAAAGATGACTGCTTATTGATTCTTACTTTATAATTAAATAATAATTTACACTTGTATCAGTTAGGAATATTCTTTGCTTATTGGATCCCAAATTGACAAGTGATTCTCTTGGACTTTTCCTTATGGTTGCAAAGTAGATCTCTAAGTACCAGGCATCATTTGCATACTCAGGGCAGAAAATTGTGTGACTGAGAGTCCATCAGCAAAAGCTCTCCCAGAAATCCTAGCAAATTGTTGCCAATATCTCGATGGTGAGACCCCCTTAGCAGAGGTGGGCAAAGAATAATAGGTTTAGCAATGGGTCTCGGATTAGACAACTGAGCCAACAGTATCTGCTATATCCCTTCTCACTTTAAAATATTACTCTGAAAATTAATCTGGAATTTGAAATCCTACATAATTTTAAGCATTGTACTTAGGAGACTCCGTGAAAGATATTGATTATTACATAGAAACACATTTATTTGGAAACCCACAATGACATTTAATGCTGTATCATCAATTCCAAACTCAGATAATGGTTGCCTTCAAGTAGTATATGAAGTCATGTCTAAGAAACTTATATAGTTCCAGTCATTTTAGATTTATTGAGAAAAACCACTATTTTCATAAATTATATGAAATTGTAATATGATAGTATATGAAATTTTATAAAACAAAGGGCTCAATGGAAAAACTGTCAACACATAATAATTAAGAGTTAAGGAGAGCAACAGAGGGGGCGGAGCAAGATGGCGGAGGAGTAGGAGACCTGGATTTCGTCTGGTCTCAGGAATTCAGCTGAATGGGGATCAAACCATTCTGAACACCTACGAACTCAACAGGAGATCGAAGAAAAGAATGGCAACAACTCTCTGAACAGAAAAGCGACCACTTTCTGGAAGGTAGGACGTGTGGAGAAGTGAATCTGAGGCGATATTCGGGAGGATAGACGGCGGGGGAGGGGGGCCTCCATCGGCTGCTTCTGGAGGGTAGAAGAGAGCGACAGAGCACAAAATCGGAACTTTTAGAAGTTGGCTCCGCGGAGGGACGTCACTGCAGTGGCTAAGCGGGGGGTGGAACCCTCGCGGGACAGTGTGGTCTCAGGACCCTTGGGGTCACAGGAAGGCCGGGGGTGCCTGAGTGCGGTAGAGCTCCCAAGTATTGGAGCGGGGAAGCCGGCTGCAGAGACGGAGCCGAGGCGCGGGCTCTCAGCTCGGGGTGGCCATAAACCGTGATCCGCGGCCCAGTCGGGCCACGGCTCCTCCAGCAGGGACCCAACAAGCGGCAGAGCCGGGGAGACTCCCCTTCCTCCCCTGGGAGGAGCAGCGCGGGAGCGCACCGCAGGGATCTGCTGGGTTTGGAGACTCCACACGGGGTCGGGTGCCAGAGATAGAAACGCTCGGTCACAGGCCGGGTGAGCACGGAGTGCGGCCGGAGACCGGGGACACGGGAGTGACTGCTTTTCTCTGAGGGCGCACTGAGGAGCGGGGCCCCGAGTTCTCAGCTCCTCCGGGTGGAGACTGGGAGGCCACCATTTTCACCCTGGTCCTCCAAGGCTGTACCGAGAGCTTGCAGGGAACAAAAGCTCCTGAGAGCAAACCCGAGCAGATTGCTTAGCCCGGACCGACAAGGGCGGGGCAATTCCGCCTCCGGCAAAGACATTTGGGAACCACGGCAACAGGCCCTTCCCCCAGAAGATAAGCAAGACCAGCCAACCAAGACCAAGTTTACCGATCAATGAGAAAGGCAGAACTCCAGCGCTGGGGGAATACTGCACATTGAATTCGTGGCTTTTTTTTACTATGATTCATTAGTCTTTCAAAGTTAATTTTTTTAACTGTTTTTTTTTTTAATTTTTCTTTGTCCCTTTTTCAACCAACATCTTATCAATCCCCTTTTTTAAAAAATTTTTTTTATTTTTCATCTTAGAGTCATAATCCATCCCTTCATAGTAGTTACCCTTATTTTTGGCATATATATATATATAAATTGTTCTCTCTTTAAAATTGTGAGATACAGTTTCTTCCAACATATCAAAATATACCCTAAATCTCTAGTGTATGACTTTGTTCTGGTCTCCTGCCTGATCACATTCTCTCTCCTTTTTTTTCTTTCTTTCTTTCTTTCTTTTTTTTTCAAACCTCTTCTTTTTTTCTTCAAGCACCTTATCAATTCCTTTTTAAAAATTTTTTATAATTTTCATCTTTACAGTCATATTCCATCCCTTCATCGTATCAACCCTTATTTTGTACATATATAAGTCTTTCTTTCTTTAAAATTTTAGGAGGCGCTTTCTTCTAACAGACCAAAATACACCCAAAATCTAGTGTGTGGCACTGATCTATGCACTGGCCTGATCATATTTGATCATATTCTGTTTTTATTTGTTTTGTTCTGTTTTTGTTTGTTTTTATCTTTCTCTTTTTTTTTCTCTTTCTTTTTTCTTTCTTTCCCTTTCTTTTCCCCTGGGTTCAGGTCTTTTCTGATTTGTTTAGAGTATATTTTCTGGGGATGTTGTTAACCTGTTAGCATGTTGTTCTCTCATTCATCTATTCTCCTCTGGACAAAATGATAAGACGGAAAAAATCACCACAACAAAAAGAACAAGAGGTAGTACCGTCAGCCAGGGACCTACTCAATACGGACATTAGTACGATGTCGGACCTAGAGTTCAGAATCATGACTTTAAAGATACTAGCTGGTCTTGAAAAAAGCATGGAAGTTATTAGAGAAACCCTTCCTGGAGAAATAAAAGAACTAAAATCTAACCAAGTCGAAATCAAAAAGGCTATTAATGAGGTGCAATCAAAAGTGGGGGCACTAACTGCTACGATAAATGAGGCAGAAGAGAGAATCAGTGATATAGAAGACCAAATGATGGAAAATAAGAAAGCCGAGAAAAAGAGAGATAAGCAACTACTGGATCACGAGGGCAGAATTTGAGAGAGGAGCGATACGTTAAGACAAAACAACATTAGAATAATTGGGATCCCAGAAGAAGAAGAAAGAGAGAGAGGGGCAGAAGGTATATTGGAGCAAATTATAGCAGAGAATGTCCCTAATGTGAGGAAGGAAACAGGCATCAAAATCCAGGAGGCACAGAGAACCCCTCTCAAAATCAATAAAAATAGGTCAACACCAAGACATCTAAGAGTAAAACTTACGAGTCTCAGAGACTAAGAGAAAATCTTGAAAGCAGCTCAGGAGAAGAGAGATGTAACCTACAATGGTAGAAACATTAGATTGGCAACAGACCTATCCACAGAGACCTGGCAGGCCAGAAAGGACTGGCGTGATATCTTCAGAGTACTAAATGAGAAAAATATGCAGCCAAGAATACTATATCCAGCTAGACTGTCATTGAAAATAGAAGGAGAGATAAAAAGCTCCCAGGACAAACAAAAACTAAAGGAATTTGCAAACATGAAGCCAGCCCTCCAAGAAATATTGCAAGGGGTCCTCTAAGCAAAGAGAGAGCCTAAAAGCAGCATAGACCAGAAAGGAACACAGACAATATACAGTAACAGTCATCTTACAGGCAATACAGTGGCACTAAATTCCTATCTTTCAATAGTTACCCTGAATGTAAATGAGCTAAATGCCCCAATCAAAAGACCCAGACTATCAGATTGGATTAAAAAACAAGACCCATTGATATGCTGTCTGCAAGAGACTCACTTTAGACCCAAAGACACCCCCAGATTGAAGGTGAGGGGGTGGAAAACCATTTACCATGCTAATGGACACCAAAAGAAAGCTGGGGTGGCAATCCTTATATCAGACAAACTAGATTTTAAAACAAAGACTGTAATAAGAGATGAGGAAGGACACTATATCCTACTTAAAGGTCTATCCAACAAGAAGATCTAACAATTGTAAATATCTATGCCCCTAACATGGGAGCAGCCAATTAACAATAGGCAATTAATAACAAAAGCAAAGAAACATATTGACAACAATACAGTAATATTGGGGGATTTTAACACCCCCCTCACTGAAATGGACAGATCATCTAAGCAAAAGACCAACAAGGAAATAAAGACTTTAAATGACACACTGGACCAAATGGACTTCACAGACATATTCAGAACATTCCATCCCAAAGCAACGGAATACACATTCTTCTCTAGTGCCCACGGAACATTCTCCAGAATAGATCACTTCCGAGGTCACAAATCAGGTCTCAACTGGTACCAAAAGATTGGGATGATTCCCTGCATATTTTTCAGACCACAGTGCTTTGAAACTAGAACTCAATCACAAGAGGAAAGTCAGAAGGAACTCAAATACATGGAGGCTAAAGAGCATCCTACTAAAGAATGAATGGGTCAACCAGGAAATTAAAGAAGAAGTAAAAAAATTCATCGAAACCAATGAAAATGACAACACAACTGTTCAACATCTTTGGGATGCAGCAAAGGCAGTCCTAAGAGGAAAGTATATAGCAATACAAGCCTTTCTCAAGAAACAAGAAAGGTCTCAAATACACAACCTAACCCTACACTTAAAGGAGCTAGAGAAAAAACAGCAAATAAAGCCTAAACCCAGCAGGAGAAGAGAAATAATAAAGATCAGAACAGAAATCAATGAACTAGAAACCAAAAGAACAGGAAAACAGATCAACGAAACTAGGAGCTGGTTCTTTGAAAGAATTAACAAGATTGATAAACCCCTGGCCAGACTGATTCAAAAGAAAAGAGAAATGCCCCAAATCAACAAAATCATGAATGAAAGAGGAGAGATCACAACGAACACCAAAGAAATACAAACAATTATAAGAACATAATATGAGCAACTGTATGCCAGCAAATTAGATAACCTGGAAGAAATGGATGCATTCGTAGAGATGTATCAACTACCACTACTGAACCAGGAAGAAATAGAAAACCTGAGCACATCTATAGCCACTAAGGAAATTGAAGCAGTCATCAAAAATCTCCCAACAGACAAAAGCCCAGGGCCAGATGGCTTCCCAGGGGAATTCTATCAGACATTTAAGGAAGAATTAATACCTATTCTTCTGAAACTGTTCCAAAAAGTAGAAATGGAAGGAAAACTTCCAAACTCATTTTATGAGGCCACCGTTACCTTGATCCCCAAACCAGACAAAGACCCCATCATAAAGGAAAATTACAGACCAATATCCTTGATGAACATGGATGCAAAAATTCTCACCAAAATACTAGCCAATAGGATCCAACAGTACATTAAAAGGATGATTCACCACGACCAAGTGGGATTTATCCCTGGGCTGCAAGGTTGGTTCAACATCTGCAAATCAATCAACGTGATACAATACATTAACAAAAGAAAGAACAAGAATCATACAATCCTCTCCATAGATGCAGAGAAAGCATTTGACAAAGTACAGCATCCTTTCTTGATCATAACTCTTCAGAGTATAGTGATAGAGGGTACCTACCTCAATATTATAAAAGCCATCTACGAAAAACCTACAGCAAATATCATTCTTAATGGGGAAAAGCTGAGAGCTTTTCCCCTAAGGTCAGGAACGCGGCAGGGATGTCCACTATCACCACTGCTATTCAACATAGTATTAGAAGTCCTAGTCACAGCAATCAGACAACAAAAAGAAATCAAAGGCATCCAAATCGGCGAGGAGGAAGTCATACTCTCACTCTTTGCAGATGATATGATACTGTATGTGGAAAACCCAAAAGACTCCACCCCAAAACTGCTAGAACTCATACAGGAATTCAGTAAAGTGGCAGGATATAAAATCAATGCACAGAAATCAGTGGCATTCCTATACACCAACAACAAGACAGAAGAGAGACAAATCAAGGAGTCGATCCCATTTACAATGGCACCCAAAACCTTAAGATACCTAGGAATAAATTGAACCAAAGAGGCAAAGGATCTGTACTCAGAAAACTATAAAATGCTCATGAAAGAAATTGAAGAAGACACAAAGAAATGGAAAAACGTTCCATGCTCATGGATTGGAAGAACAAACATTGTGAAGATGTCAATGCTACCTAGAGCAATCTACACCTTCAATGCAATCCCCATCAAAATACCATCCACTTTTTTCAAAGAAATGGAACAAATAATCCTAAAATTTGTATGGAACCTGAAGAGACCCCGAATATTTTTTTAAGATTTTTTATTTATTTGAGAGAGATAGTGAGAGACAAAGCACGAGGGGGGAGGGTCCAAGGGAGAAGCAGACTCCCTGCTGAACAGGGAGCCCGATGCGGAACTCTATCCTGGCTCTCTGGGATCATGACCTGAGCCGAAGGCAGTTGCTTAACCAACTGAGCCACCCAGGTGCCTGCAAAGAAGCTTCTTAATAGTATCTTTCATATCCTTATTTCTCAGGCTGTATATTATGGGATTGAAAAAGGGAGTAAGGACAGAGAAGGTGAGAGTGATGGCAGCATCCCCAAATGGGGTATACGTGGCAGAGAATCTGAGATACATGAGGGCCACATTGCCAAAAAATAGCAGGAAGACAGCAATGTGGGCAGCAAAGGTGGAGAAGTCCTTTTTGCGACCCTCCACTGAAGGGAAGCCCAGGATCACAGTGACAGTTCTGATGTAAGTAAAAGAAATAATCAGACCTGTTATCAGAATGGCCAGAGCATGAATCACGTCTTGCACTAAGATCACAGAGGCATCCGTACAGGCTAAATGTAATAACAGTGTGAAATCACAGAAGATCTGGTGGATTTGGTTGGGGCCACAGAAAGGCAGGCTAGAAATCCACACAATCTCAGGTAGAAGGATGAGGAAACCAAAGACACAAGAGCCTGCAGAGAGCTGAGCGCGTATTTGGGGGGGTCATGATGGTCGGGTAGCGGAGTGGGTTACAGTTGGCGAGGTACCTGTCAATGGCCATGACAGTCAGCAAGTCTCCTTCAGTGTTTCCAAGTGAATGGAAGAAGTACATCTGCAAGAGGCAGCCAATAAAAGAGATGGTCTTCTTCTCACTGATGAGGTTGGAGAGCATCTCCGGGATGGTGGCGGTGGTGTACCCGATCTCCAGGAAGGAGAAGATGCTGATGAAATTGTACATGGGATTGTGGAGATGGGTGTCCGGTCTCACAGCAAAGAGGAAACCTCACATATCTTAGGCATCAGTAAGAAATTAGTATTTCGAAGGCTATGCAAATCCAGAATAACAAAAAGCTTCCAATTCAGTCTAATAAGTATTTTACTTTTCATCTGTATTAATTTGGAAATAGGTGTAGATGAAAAGTAAAGGAAAAAAGTATAGGAAGCCACTCTCCTGGAGCTGGGGGGAGCCAGTGAAGAGAAATTCAGTCACTGCAGATAGATTTGCACTCTCCATATCCCCAGAAGAGCTACCTGTGAATGAGGGAGAGGTTATACCCAACTAACAGAGAAGGAAATCAATGCAGTGTAAACATAAATATTATTTTGGTTACCTGGTGTTTTGTGTTTTGACATTTCCCAGGTTCAAAGTAACCAGTGACTTGCCTGTATCTGTAATCTTTTTATTTGGGAGACAGTATTAATGATTAGTAGCGTGAGACCCAATCAAACATACTAAGCCTGAATTCTCATCCTGCCACCTGTTATTTGGATGATAATGGACCGGTTATGTAATCTCTCTGAGACTCAGCATCTTCTTCTGTAGTTGAAAACATATTAGTCCGATCAGAGTTGTGAGTATTAAATGAATTAATGTCTCAAAGTCCCTGGCATTAATGCTCAATATCTGTTACCATTTCCTTCCTAGATCAAGTTTCTGAAAGAGTAATATTAACAACATCTTGTTCAGATTTGTTCTCTCCTCAACCATTTGCTGTGTGAAATCTTTCCTTACTGCCACTTACAGAAACCATTCTGTCCTGTGTGTCAGTGACATGATAACTGCAAAACAATAGAAAGTTTCCATTATTGTATTATGACCATACTTTTGCTCCAGAAATTCCTGATCACTGCTACTTGAAGATTTTCTCCCGTGGCTCTCATGAAGGTTTGCCCTGTTTTATATGGAAGCTTCCTCCCAGGTGTGTGTTATATCATTGTTTCCTTATTCTATGCGTTATGGACCCATCTTCTCTACCCATTTGGTACATGGCTATATATTGCAAGTTCCTGCAGTGGCCCCTAAAATCACATCCTTCTGCACTGTCTGTTGATGAGCAGCGCATAGTTATCAAACCTCTGTCTCCAGCACAGGTGTTTTTCCTGGACTTTAGACCCACAGATCCTGTATCCCCACCTGCCCCTCTCTCCTGCTCTGCTATGGCAGTTTTCAGAGCTCACCACCATTTCCCTGGGATGGCTTTGTGAATATCAACCCTTGTCTTGGAAGGCCTTTGGACTCACTCTTCTTCATCAGGATATTCCTGGGCTTCCTTCAGGTTTCAGCTCGGCCACTGCATCCTGTCAGAAGCCCCACAACTGTTGCTGTGCCATCACCTCCTTTCTGACATTCACACACGTGTGCATGTGCTCACACATATGCACACGTGTGCACACATTCACACACACACACACGCACGCACATCTGAGCTTTCTCATCTATGTGTCCTCCACAGGGCCTCTACCATAAACCTTACCATTTTTCATTGTAATTCTTTCTGTTTAATTTCACTACATGGTGAGCTTCGATCAGGGCGGGATCAGCTTTTTGTCTTTCATACCTCTTAGCATGTCTTAAGCACTTGAAAGTAGCTTCTTTTACAATGAATAGGTTTGGAGCAGACTACAAACATCATTAAAACCAGAAAAATCCAGAAGCAAGGCAGGTGGGAAGGAAAGTATAAGCATTCGTATCTTAGACCATCATATGGTCTAAATAACAGGGTATAATTTCTGATTGAAAATATGCAGAGCCCAGAGCCCCAAGATAGAACTTTCTCAGAAGCCTTAGGACAGTGCCAAATTCAAGCCACCCCAAATCTTCACTGAGTCTTCAGGTTGTGTTTCATCCCAAGTATAGGAAATCGATGCTATCTCCCCAGACTTCAGTGACCCTAAACTCACCTCTGCCAAATGCGTCTTTCCCTGAGTCTCTGCATTTCCAAATGTCCTTTCACCCTCTCTGGAAGGGTTGTTATAGACATCCTACAGAACACACTAGAGGGGAAATGAGCTCCACTGAGGCTTTATCTCCTGTTAATAAGTAGAAAGCAATCTTTTCTCTCATGGGGTCAATCATCAGAATACTTCTGCACTTTCTTCTCATTAGATCCCCAGGTCAAAGGGGAGTCAATGCTCCAAGGAAGATTCACAGATCCTGGTGACCATTGGTACCACCTTTTCCTTATTCTCATTATGATTTTAACCAGTCTCCATCTTGGTATGGAATGGGGAGGCTTCCATACAAAGGACAGCTTTCGTAGGACCCCATCCTTAAAAAACACACAAGAAATAGGACAGTGTTGAAGGTGATTTGTTGGCATGTTTAAGTATTGTGAATAAATTAGTGAAGAAAAAATAGAACAATTTCTGTGAAAACATGTCATTTGGAAAAAGGAGCCAGTGCTAAAGAAGACAGTGGAGGAATATCCACTTTTTCCTTCCAACAACGTACACAGGGCTCTCCTTCAAATTATTCCCATTGATTCTGATGAACTCTTTAAATTTCCTATTTTTCTCGACAAAATATATGAAAGATTGGTGTATAGTTCTTGTATACCATTTTATTTACAGTTTGTTGCAAACGTTGTAAAATACAACAAATATACATTAACTTTTTTTCTATTCATCATTCTTATAGAAAATATCTTAGAAGTTTCTTGATACAGTAGTATAACAATGGGGTCATGTCCTTCATTGTGAATGTGATTAGTGAACGTGGCTCAAATGTATGCAGTGTTAGGAAGAAGGAAGTTGGTGACTTCTTAGAATACATTACAAAAACAAATTCATATTAATTACCATTGCATAAGATACATTTATTTTTAACCACTGAAAATAATCAGGGAAGATCTTTTTCCTTCGTGATTCTCTATCAAGTGTAGTACTACTACAGAAATTTATTGCTAAAAAATATTTTATATGCTCCCTTGAATATGCAATTTCATCTAGATTATCTATTTCTCCCCATAGAAACTAACCTGTTTTTAGTATCAGCAACATTTGGCAACTTTACTTTTCAGATATAATCTGTGGTTCATCTGTTCACTGTTTCCAGAAATAAAATTATTTCTATGACAAAATGCATAAATTAACAAGAAAGGAGAGTGACTTAATTTGCTTTAAGAAAAAGAAATGCTTCGTTAGTCTGAATTTGTCCTCATCCAGGTGTTGGGAAGTCTAGAGAGTGAAAGGGTTGAATGACAATAGTGCCCCCTTCTTAATAATGTCCCCTTGTTAGCAGACCTGCCTCCTCTGTCAGTGTGAATCTTAAGAGTTGCCCCAGTGGAACTCAAGTGAGCCTCTTGTTGGCAGATGGGCACCAGTGGCAGCAATTTGGAAGGACATATTTGCACGGTCTCTTTATTCTCTAATTCCAACAAGTTTGTTGCTTTCAGAAGCAAGAAAAAATTTCTTCTCCCCACTCTTGTTTTAAATGCACCACAAGAAAAGTATGAACAGTTGAACTATATCAAACCCTTTGTGACACTTGGAGAAATCAGTACACTTTTAGATTAACAGAATCATTTCTAAATCTTTTGGTTTGTTTTCCTTCGGTATGGGAAGTTATATAATACTTAACTGACAATAACGAGTGTTGGCATGTGGGAGCGTATCTCAAATGCATTACACATACTCCACGGTCTTTCTGTGGATTCTCCTGCTCCCCTGGTGCATTTGTCTCTCCAACACCTGCTGCTGCAGACTTAGGAATGCTGACACAACCATGTGAATTCTGGTTGCCCACAGAGCAGGAATACACATTTTCTGGCAAGGGTACCATGAAGCCATGAGGCGCACGCCTTAGTCAAGTATAGATTTTGTTGGATAATTTTTTGTTTCCTTACCCATTTTTGTTTGCTTTCTTTATTTTTGATGACTATGACTCATGTTCAAAATCACTGGGTACAGCGTGGGATGCCGTGTAGGACTGAAGTTTGTTCAGCCCTTTAATTTTAATTGTTTCCGTGAGAGGACTCAGAATTCTTATGGCAAATATGGGTGTAGACCAAGTCTATTAGAGGTGGTCACTAATGTGCCCCTTTTCTCTGTTGGTGGTGGCATCCTAAATTCAGACTTTTGAAGTAAACATGTCCCAACTTTACTTGGCATGCCATTATTACGGTAGTAATAATTTAGTCTTACTAAATGTATATGCTTATTATTCTAATGGAGAGTGAATTACACAACTAAAAATAAAAGTATAATTTACTTCCTTAAGTATTATTTTTGCTTTTTTTAAGATATCTGCTTCCAGACAAACCTTATCAGGTAATCCGTGATTTGTCATGAAATAGAAAACTTTCCCGAGATCCAGTACCTGAAGCACATGGCCAGCTTCTGAAGTGGTGAGTGAGTTTTCCTTTAATTACAACTCTTCAGAAGAAAGCAAGCAAAGCCTTCAGTCCCATAATAAAATTCTTGACCATATATACATCAGGTGTTATAGCTATGACAGAGAGTACAAATGTGTTTTCCTAGATATAAGGAAAGTAATCAGGAGAACAGACAGAAAGTTCAGTGTGACAAGAAATAGGTATAGAGTAGTTTCATTTTTTAATCTGTTAGAGAAACATTAAAACAGTTGAAGGGGACATGCAGCTCAGAATTAACCTCTAGATGTGTTCAACTCTTTCCAAAGATGGAAGAGTTTTCTAATTGCATTCTTCATGTCCTTGTTTCTCAGACTATAAATGATGGGATTGAAGAATGGGGGCAAGGATAGTAAACATCAGTGCAATAGTTGTGTCCAAAACTGGGGGATAGGTGGCATTGAAATGCAAGTACACGAGGGACACAGTGCCAAAGAAAATCAGGAAGACAGTGAGAGGGCCGACACAGGTAGAAAGGTCTTTTGCCGACCCTCAGCCGAGGGTATCCTCAAGATCACAGTGACAATTCTGATATAAAACAGGGCAATGATTAGGATGGTAGTGATGATGGCCACAGCGTGGATCACATCTTTAACCAGAATCATGGACATGTCAACACAGGCCAGCCTCAGCATGAGGCCCAGGTCACAGTAGTTCTGATGGATTTGGTTGGGCCCACAGAAGGGCAATGTGGAAATCATTACAATCTCAGGAAGCAGGATGAGGAAGCTGAAGACACAGAGAGCTGAGCACACAGCCAGGGGGTCATGATCATTGTAGCAGAGAGGGTTGCAGATGGCAACGTACCTGTCAATGGCCATGGTGGTCAACAAGATCCCCTCCGAATTTCCAGGTGAATGGAAGATGTACATCAAGGGAAAGAAGAACAGGAGGTCACCATCCTGGGGCTGGGGAAAGCGAGTGAAGATAAATTCCGTCACTGCTGACACGTCTGCACTCTCCATACACTCAGCAGAGCTCCCTGTGATTGAAGGAGAGGGCACACACCAGCTCACAAGAAGGTGGAGAAGAAAGGATGTTGTACAGCTAAATAACTCAAATGAATAACGAAATAATCTGAAGGTTTTATTTTTTCCTAATGTCACACTCTTGTGCATATTGACTAGTATTTGACATGCTTTCTCACTCCTTCAGAGGCACAATCACAGAAACAGGTGTCTCCAAATGTTTTTAATGGTGCAATTAACCTGTAATATAACTATTTGCATTTGTAAGTTGCACACGCTTACTGTATTATGATTTAATAATTCAAAATATGTGCATATATTATAATAGGCCTGGAGTCTACCCTGAAACACCAATTGAGCCTCTTACTATCTGCATGTCTTTTGGCAAATTACTTAATCTTTCAGGCTCAAGTACTCATTTGCAAAAGTGAGATTAAAAATAGTACCTATCTAATAGGGAATCTGAAGATTAAGTGAATATGTGCACAGGACTTAATCATTGCCCCACAGGCAACTTCTTGAAAAGTGGTAAAACCCGACTCCCTGCGCCTCTCATGTTCCTACAACACTGCTGTTTACTCACTCCCCCACTTCTGCACTGACGCTCTTCCCACCAAGCTTCGCGAAGCCCTGTCTGCCCATGCTAATAGAGACTCTGCTGTCCTCTGGCACTGGACACTGTTCATCACTGTTACCTGAGGCTTTTCTCCTCCACTTCTGGGATTCCATCCCTAAGAGTAAGAGGCATGAATAAAAATAAACATAATAGGAGTAACAGTATATATTCCCAGTGGCTCTCAGAGGTGGTTCTGGCTTGGGCCTTTTCTTTTATTCCACTTGGTTGTGTTCATTCTACCATCCTTACTCTTACTTCTCCTCATCTCTCTCTTATAACATGGCTGCTTTTCTTAAACTCTTCCCCAGGTGCTCATTTCCCTCAGGCTCTCTGTTCTCAGGGGCTCTATCTGCCCATCCACCCTGCTGTTGATAATTCTATTTGCTCCTGTGGTGATCTCATCCACTTATAAGATCTCCACTATTACAACTTACAGATGTTTTCCCCCAGTTGGTTCATGAGCTCCGAACCCACACAGCTGGCCCAGAACTCGCTCCAGCTTCCTCTCCTAGCATCCCCAGTGCTGTTCCCCTGGAGTCTCCTCACGCACACTGCTTTGTGGGATCACCACAGGCTCCTGAGTCTGCCATGTCTTCTGACTTGTGGCGTAGTCACCACTCCTCGCTCTGCCTCCTCTCCTGACACAAAAGCAATATGTAATCCTGGTCAAAAGTCTGCATGTCAGAAACAGGTCCTCTCCACTACTTATAAACCCCCTGACCTATCTCAAGTTATTTAGCCTTTCTATGTCTTTAATTCCTCTTTTGTAAGATGAAGAAAATATTAATACTGGCACATAAGGTTTCAAGAATAGGTAGACACTTTTAATAACAATAACAGCACTGTATAGTGTGCTGGGGTATTGAGTCACTTACTGAGGCAAGCACTGCCCCAAGCACAGGCTATATTTCTTGCTAATGCTCTAATGAGGTAAGATTATCCCCATTTTACAGATGAGAAGACTTGGGCACAGACAGATGAAACACTGCCCAGGGATGCTCAGCTCAAGTCAGAATATAAATCCGAGTACTGTATCTCTAGTGACACGCTCCAACGCAGACACTTGACTGCCCCTACCAATATGTGTACACATAATTTCAGTGCTTTAAAGTAGTGTCAGGAATGTAGTAAACACTCCAGAATATTGGGCGCTATTACACTGGGGTTTCTGTAGTGTATGTATCATGTTTCAAAATAATTATCAACTACCTGTTTTTTGTTCTCTAGGCCAGGCTCTTCCTCCAGGGCCGTAAGCTAGAACAGGGTTGGCATGTAAAAAATGGTTGGTGTCAAATAAATTAACTTGGAGCCAAGCTACTGGGTGAAATTATAATTTAGCCCACGAGACAGCCTTGGACAAGTGAAAAAGAAAATTAGGGACTGTTTGGAAAGGGCAGTATGACAATTTACTTTGAGTGACAGTCTTAATCAAGTCTGGAAAAAATCACCTCTCAAAAGATGGCATCATAATGGAGTATTCTGTTTTATATACACCTGTGCCTGGCAGAGTCTCCCCCTACACTTGCTGTTGCACCCCACCAACATTGGAAGCTTCTGAGTCCCCAGGTTCTGACGTTCTTACATGCATGGTGAGTGAATTCTTTCTCAAGACAGCCTTCTGCACTCACTTCTACCAAAGACCACAGGGGCTCCCCTGTCTGGGTCTCTGCATCCTTCCTTGATATTCCTCCAAGCTCCAAAATGGGACTTAGAGCTATTTTCATAGGCATCCCAGCGAATAGCAGGAAGGGGAAGTGGGTGTCATAGGGGATTCCTGCCCTGCACCACAGTGGAGAGCATCACTTTTGCTCGTGGGGTTAATTAGGAGAAAGATCCCCACCGTACTCTTCTCTCATTAGATTTTAGGATCAAAGTTGTCATCAAGTATTTTTTCCTGATTGTACTTATCACTCTGAACATGGCAAACTACTTTCTCTAGCACAATGGCTATTGCCCCAGATATGAGTGTCCATCAGGGAGTCATGCAAAGAGCACTTTTGTGTTGGTCCTGCTCTTCTCACATGAACACACATGTGTGGAAAGTCTTGAAGGAAATATACGGACACCAGAAAAAAAAACTTGAAAAAATATTTAATAGAAAATAAGATCATTTCATAACAGACATGTCATTGGGGTTTTGTGCCAATATTGAAGTGAGGGGACAATGTCGTTTTTTTCTCATGCCACAAATGCATGTGGATTTCTCTTACCCTGAACAACTCACATTGGCCCTGCTCACCTCTCTATTGACAGTCAATGTCTCACCTTTTTTCACAGGATTATTCTGTACTCTATGTGCTCAATCCACTGCTCTGTGCTCTGTTGAAAACCCAAAGTTTTCCTCCTCCGCTTCCTTCTCTTCCTCCTCTTCCCCCTTCTTCTCTATAATCTAGTTTCTTTTGTTATAGAATCTTCTTGAAAATAAGTATCAGATTTTGGATGGGAAGACATGCTTTCTTTCTCTCTTGAGTGTTGTCTAACATTTATTCCTGTGACTTGGGGCCTATTTTCCTTGTCTAACTTCTTATAATACTTTCTGTGCAATTCAAAAATAATAATAAGCCATGGGAATAAAAGTTACAGCATAGGGAATATATCATCTGATATATTCAATGTCAGTGATGTTGTAATAGTGTTGTGTGGTGACCGATGGTGTCTACATTTGTGGGGAGCACAGCATGACATATAGGGAAGTTGAATCACTATACTGTACACCTGAAACTAATGTAACGTTGTGTGTCAACTACAGTCAAGTTAAAGAAAAAAATCACATGAGGGATCTGAAAAAATTTTAATTGGTAAAATTGTATTTCTAATGATTTAGCATAGTGTGAACCGGTCTATTTCATTTTTAACAACTTTTTGGAGATATAATTTGTATACAAAGAACATATGTAATGTATACAATGTGATGAGTGTGAACATACACAAACACCATATATAATCACCACAGTGAAGTCATAAATGTATCCAACACCTCCTAGAGTTGCTTCATATTTAAGATCACAACGCTTGTATGTAGTACAGTAAAATACAGTAAAATATGAATCTTAACCTCTTCTACAGATCTTACACTCTTAACCACTCTATTTTATAATCTGTAGTTATTTCTAATGCCTTTGGAATAATAATAATAATAATACTTACATAGTAACAATAAAATTGATGTTTATAAGATCTATTTTAATGGCTTAAACATTATATTTCCTTTCTATTATCTATCCATCTATGCAAGTCTCAACAGGTAGTCCATGATATATTAAATGTGTATAAATAGAATAAACATGTGAACTGGAATAAATAGAAACTATCAGTGTGACAATGAATGAGTTATATATGTTAGTTTTATGGTTTAGTATGTCAAGATAACATCCAAAGTGAGAGGTGCTAAGAGCTAGCTAACATCAACTTGCAGATGCATTAAACACTTTCTGAAGGCAAGGAAGTTTATTTTTTTAAGATTTTATCTATTTATTTGAGAGAAAGAGAGAGAGCACGAGTTGGGGTGGGGGCAGAGGGAAAGGGAGAAGCAGACTCCGCACTGAGCAGGAAGTCTGATGCGGAGCTCGATCCCAGGACCCTGGGATCATGACCTGAGCCAAAGAGCCAAAGGCAGATGCTTCACCAACTGAGCCACCCAGGCAACCCAGGACAGAGAAGCTTCTTAATTGCAATCTTCATATCCTTGTTTCTCAAGCTATAGATGATAGGATTGAAAAGGGGAGCAAGAACAGCAAACATCAGTGCAATAACTGTGTCCAAAATTGGTGGGAAAGTGGCAGCAAATCGCAGGTACATGAGTGACACACTGCCATAGAACATCAGAAAGACACCAAGATGAGATGCACAGGTGGAAAAGGCCTTCTGGCGGCCTTCAGCAGAAGGGATCCTCAGGATCACAGTGATGATTCTGATATAAGAGAGAGCAATAATCAGGACAGAGAAGATGATGGCCACAGCATGGATCACATCCTCAATTAGAATCACGGACGTGTCTGTACAGGCCAAGTGCAGCACAGGCTCAAAGTCACAGAATATCTGATGGATTTGGTTGGGCCCACAGAAGGGCAGTGTGGAAATCCATGCAATCTCTGGGAGCAACACAAGAAAGCCAAAGATGCAAGAGCCTGCAGATAGCTGAGCACACAGCTGGGGGGTCATAATGGTAGGGTAGCGGAGTGGGTTGCAGATAGCAACATACCTGTCAATGGCCATGGTGGTCAACAAGATCCCCTCCGAGTTTCCAAGTGAATGGAAGAAGTACATCTGCAAGAGGCAGCCAGTAATGGAGATAGTCTTCTTCTCACTGATGAGGTTGGAGAGCATCTTGGGAATGGTGGCTGTGGTGTACCAGATCTCCAGGAAGGAGAAGATGCTGATGAAATTGTACATGGGATTGTGGAGATGGGTGTCCATCCTGACTGCAAAAAATATAGTGAGATTCCCGACAACAATGAATGTGTAGATGATGAACAAAGGAATGAAGAGGAGGAGGCTACCATCTTCAAACTGGGGAAATCCAGAGAAGAGAAACTCTGTCACCGTAGAAGTTTGGTTAGTTCTTACCATGATCTCAATGGCCTTAATTGTTATGGGTAGAAAGACACAGCTCACTCCCCAGATGAAATATAAAGAGTTAGATCTCTTGGCTCATATAAGAGTAAAAGGAAGAAATGCTTTAGGTAGATGATTTACTCCATCATTCCTGGATTAATTAAACAGATATCCATTTAGTTTCTATTACGTGCCAAGTACAACTGTAGGCTTGTTAAATTCAGTAGTGAAGAAAGCACTCTGTTTTCATGGAGATTATATTTCAACGAAGGAGGCAAATAATAATAAACAAGTTATTAATAACGTCATGTTTATAAGTTGTGCTAGCTAAAATAAAGTAGAATATTAAGGGTACTAATAGGAATCACCTTTTATAAGAATTTCCCCAAATCATTTTGAATCACATACCAGATAAATTCTCTAATGTTTCCTGACTATGGATTAGACAATCAAAACTTTTAGTTATTTTCTTCTCTACATAGTTATTGTAAAGTTGTATTCTGCACTTTTTCAAAAATCTCCAGGTTTAAATATTCTCTTCCTTTTTCAGACCACAGAGGAGCTCTGAGAGTGGTTAGAGAAGAAGGCAACGTTTTTAGGCAAATATATCAAGGTGAAGCTATGGTAGGAAACTATTCCAAGCAGCAGAAGAGAGAAAGCTAGTGGAAACTGGCCAGCACAGAGGGAAAAGAGGTGAGAGAAACTGAGCTTTAGAGGGTTCTGGAAGAACAAAGAAGGCCCAGTGGGTGAACTGGGAGTTCTCTCTTTAGAAGCTAGTTCTTGAAATCTTTCAATCAGTCTTCTAAATGTCAGTCCATCAGGGATATGAAGAGAAGCAGAGAGTCTTATGGAGATAGCTAAGTCTCCCTGTGCAGATCATTTATACCTTAAAAAAGACCATCAAGGAATGAGAAAGTGAGGGCCAAAATGTGAGAGTCCGGCACAATTTAGATCCCTTGAAAGTGGCATGAAGCATGAAGAGGTCTCTAAAGGTAGTACAAGGAAACTCATCAGGTGCACCTGGGACTATTCCCCTGGCAATTCAAAAACCTGGTCTGACGGAGATAGAAAAATCAATCAAAGAGAAATGTTGAGAACACCAAGGAATTTGAAATATAAGTTCTCTTTTGAGACAATGTAGAGTCCTTTAAAAATGAGCCCCTTGTGGGAGTATGTCAGAGGGGGAGACGAACCATGAGAGATGATGGACTCTGAAAAACAAACTGAGGGTTCTAGAGGGGAGGGCGGTAGGGGGATGGGTTAGCCTGGTGATGGGTATTGAGGAGGGCATGTTCTGCATGGAGCACTGGGTGTTATGCACAAACAATGAATCATGGAACACTGCACCAAAAACTAAGGATGTAATATATGGTGATTAACATAACAATAAAAAAATTTAAAAAAATGAGCCCCTTGTATGATTAAATTAGAACACTTGATTATGCTGTATGCCAATATTCCCCTGGGAAGGCAGCCAAATATTTCCCCTGAGCCGATACTATTTGAAAAATTACTTATAAGCAGAATCAATGTAAGCTTACAACTTTATTGAAGAATGGCATTTGAAATTCCAAATTAACATGAGGCATTTAAAACATAGATGGAACCAAAGAAAAAATATTTGGCTCGTTCAGAGATTTTTTTCAGAGATCTCATTACAAAACTAAATACATATTTTGAAAAAGATCTTTTAAGAACTGCTTTATATAGACTAAATTTGACAAATATCAGTTCAGCAGCTTGTAGAAAACTAAGTGCCCACAGAGAACTAGGAAATGTTGATTATTACATGTATACATGTAAATCCCTCAGGTTTTCATAAAATAAGATTATTGTAAGGGTTGTTCTACACACATCAATTGTCATTAATTTTCCTACTGGTTATAGAACATCTGGTACATAAATATGCATATATAAGAATGTATACATTATATATTACGTATAATAGATAGATTCATTCAATGCAATCTCAGTTAAAATCCAGGTAGAGTGTTTTTTTTAGATATTAAGAAGCCAATTCTAAAATATATATGAAAAGACAAGGGACTAGGCAAAACATCTTGAAAAAAAGAGAACAAATTTAGAGGACAGAACTGCTGATATACATTTCCAGACTCACTATAACACTAAAAAAAATCAAGATAGTGTAGTATTGTCAAAAGAATAGACACACAGATGGGCGCCTGGGTGGCTCAGTTGGTTAAGCGACTGCCTTCAGCTCAGGTCATGATCCTGGAGTCCTGGGATCGAGTCCCGCATCAGACTCCCCACTCAGCGGGGAGTCTGCTTCTCCCTCTGACCCTCCCCCTCTCTTGCTCTCTCTGTCTCATTCTTTCTCTCTCAAATAAGTAAATAAAATCTTTAAAAAGAAAAGAATAGACACATAGATCAACGGAACCAAACAGAGTACAAAAATGGACACTCATATATACGGCCAAGCCATTCAACAGCGAGAAGAAAGTATTTCTGGCAAATGGCACTGGGAAAACTGGAAACAAATGTGCTAAAAACATCTTGCATCATACACGAGAATTAACACAAAATGGATCATAGACCTAAATGTAAAACCAAAAACAATATCTCCCAGAAACTAGAAGAGAACATCTTTATGGCCTTTGGTTCAACAGAAATGTATATGCTATAACATCAAAAGTACAGTATGTAAAAGAAAAAAATGATAAATTGAACTTCACCAAAATTGATTGCTTTGCAAACTCAGCAAAATTAAGGGACTGAAAAGAAAAGCCATTCTGGGAGAAAATATTTGTGAGACATGTATCCAACAAAAGACATATCCAGAATACATGAAAACTCAAAATTCTTAAAACCACAATGAGATACATCGTCATAACACATCTATAAGAACAATCACATTTTTTTTTTTAACAAAACAGCTGGTGAGGCCAAATGCTAGGGAAAGTATAGAGCAACTAGATCTCTCCTATAGGGCTGATGGGAATACAAAATGGTGCAGCCACTAGGGAAGAGTTTAGCAGTTTCTTATAAAGTCAAACATACCCTTAACATGTCATCCAGCAACTGCACTCCTAAGTATTAACCCAAAAGAAATGAAAGTTTGTTTATGTCACTAAATTCTATACCTGAAACCTATTTTAGCATACATGTTAACTAACTAGAATTTAAATAGAAACTTGGGGAAAAACTGAAAGTTTATGATCACAACACCTGTAAACAAATACTTATAGTGGCTTTATTTATAAAACTGTAAACAACTCAAAAGGCCTCTAACTGGTAAAGGGATAAATGAACTTGGTACATCCATGTAATGAGCTACCACTCAGCAATGAAAACGAATAGTATACACTCAATGCAGATTAATCTCAAATGCATTGTGATAAAGGGAAGGAGCCAAAAGCTACATGTTGTATGATTCCATTTATATGACTATTGTGGACTGAATGTTTTTGCTCCCTGCCGCTCTCATTCCCATGTTGAAACCTCACCTCCCAATGTGACAGTACTAAGAGATGGGGCTTTGGGAAGGTAATAAGAATTAGATGAGCTCACGCGCAGCATTATTTCCCTTCTAAGAGTCTGGAGAGAACTTCTTCCCTCTGCTGTCTGCCATGTGGAGATACAGAAAGAAGCAGTCATCTACAAAGCAAACACCAAGTCTTCCTGACCTAGACCTCAAAACTCCCAGGCTGCAGAGGTGTTACATACAAATGTGTGTTGTGTAAGCCACCCCTTCTCTGATACTTCTGTTATAGCAGCCTGAATGAATTAAGATAGAAATTAGTATCAAGGAGTTAGGGGTCCTACTCTAATGAATACTTAAAAATCTGGGAGCAGCCTTGAAACTGAGAAAGGGGCAGAGGCTGCAAGAGTTTAAGAGAAAGTATTTTGTGCCTGAGAAAATCTCAGTCCCAGGTGGATAGAATGCGGTAGTGACCCACATCTGTAGGGTGATCATCAGTAGTAACTTTGACTTATCACTCTACTCTTTCCAAACTCAACTCCAGGTAGATCAGGAGAGCAGTGTGGGCCCATGGAAGTCCACTGGAACAGACTTGCCCTTCCTGGTCTTCTGGACTCTGTGAAACTTAGAACACGTGAATGGTGGGGCTTGGAGAAACCCAGGAAAGGATGGAAGATCTGGGCTGACCTGAAGTTCACAGAAATGTTAGGCTGGCCCAAGCCCCAGGGGGATGGAATTAGCTTATGGTTGAGAAAGGGAAGACATTTAGGTTATGTAAAAGTTTGTGAATAAATGACTTAAGAGTCCAAGGCATAGGAAAAAAAAATAATAAGGGAACAGGAGATCTCCTGCTCTACCCTCCGCCTCAAAAATATATATGCACCGAGGAGTCTGGCTGAAACCCTGTGTGATTTTCAGACCTGACTGCAGGAGATTACAAAGGCTTTCCCAGGCAGTTTTCCCACGGAAAGCCATCCCTGGCACCAGGTCTCAGCCCATGCACTGAAGTGTCTAAGAGAGTTACAGCAAGGACTAAGGCTCCTGTGCCCACTCATACTCTTTGCATGTTTCCATTTGCCCCAGCAAATGCACTCCTACATCTCTGTTTGCAGCCTTGGGCCAAAGTCCTCTTCAGGCACCCTTTCTGAGGCTTCTTTAGGGGAAGAGAGAGAGAAACCCTGGGGTCACTTCTCCCCACTCTGACTTAGTCCACTCTGTGTCCTCCTCTCCATCTCAGGGTCCATGAAACTGCTGGAGCCTTTTGTTCAGGGCTCCTTCGACAATAAAATAACCCTCACATCTGCACTGATGCACCTGATCCTTGATCAGGGCTCATTTTCTCAGGGAATATGATAGGGGCCTGGGGGAGGTATTTCTCTGCTTTCAACATTTTGCTCATACTGTCATAGCAAATGACTATCACAGTAAGTGATCAAAAGCTTCATGGTTACGTTCATTGGGGCTCAGTGTTATTTTAATCTGCTACTCTGACACTCACTGTTCAGCTGAACCCCTGACACGCTCAAAGAGATTCAGGGAAGGGGCAGAGCAGGTTTCTATTATCTCCATTTACAAATCACTGTAAAGATGTCTACAACTACTGCCTTAGAACTGAGGTATTTTGGACCCCCAAGGCAGTCAGAGTTATTGTCTTATCGTGTTTCTGGTGCTTCTATTTATTTCCCCTAAGTGAGTGATATTAATCTTTTTAATAGAATCTGGGGTGCTTATGTTTTAGCAAAATCAGTGTTCTACTTTACAGAAATTAATGTGCCAATTCGAAGTTTATCCATTGGAAACTGGAAAGAGAGAAATGAGCTGACCCAGTCCCACCAGGAGAAAGGAAAGTGAATATAAAAATTAGTGTGGGGGGATACAGACCGTGTTCAATTTGACTCAATTCCTCAGAATAAGATTTTCAGGAATAGACTCCTCAGATGTATCTGACCTCTTTATTCATGATCTTATTTGGTTTATATTCATATGACTAGGAACAGAGACCAGTATGTAAAATGGTATCCTCCTGGATCAGAATTAATTTAGAGAAACTGTGAGGCTGTGAAAGCAGAGGAACAGTATCATTATTAGGGGAAAAGTCTTATTATTCCATCATCACACCCCAGACAAAACATAACATCATCACTAATTTTTAATCCTACAAGTGTATCTCCTCCTCCTGAGCCTAATTCCACTCAGCCATTCATGCAATCTCGAACATGTCCACAAATACTGTTATTTAAGTCAATAGAACGAGCACGAGCTAAGTGTCATTTTCTTCTACCCCGTAGGCAACTCACTTTCCCCTTGACTTGACACAGGACAAGCCTGCATCTTGGACGCACATGCCTTCTCCTCTTACCTCCGGCAGAGATGAAGGGGGATCCTTTCCCGGATTTATGTGGCTGAAGCCCCTTCAGTTCATCAGGTGGACCATTGTGCCTGTTTCTAAAGCCTTCTTGGGAAGATTTCTCTACTGGATACTTCCCTGATGACAAGAGAAAAACATCAGTTCCATTTCCCCGCAGATTAATTAGTGGGACTTCCTCCTCTGATCTTTCTTTGTTAGTTCTCCTTAGTGAGAGGAACTCCAAGAGTCCTTTTAAAGTATGAGTCCCCTGGGTGCCTGAGTGGCTCAGATGGTTAAGTGACTGCCTTCGGCTCAGGTCATAATCCTGCAGTCCCGGGATCGAGGCCCACGTTGGGCTCCCTGCTCGGCAGGGAGTCTGCTTCTCCCTCTGACCCTCTTCTCTCTTGTGCTCTCTCTCATTCTCTTTCTCAAATAAATAAAATCTTTAAAAAAACATAAAGTATGAGCCTCCTTTGATAGATTTGCTCAGAATAAATAGATTATATAAATACATATTTTTTCCAGTTTTATTGAGAAAAAAATGACATTCATCACTGTAAAAGTTTAATATGTACAACATGATGGTTTGATTTACATTTATTGTGAAAGGATTATAATAGGTTCATCTAACATCCACCTTCCCACATAGATATAATGCAAAGAAAAGAATAAAGAAGAAAAGGAAAAAGATTTTCTCCTTGTGTTGAGAAGTCTTAGAATTTCCTCTTAACAACTTTCCTATATACCATACAACATTAGCTCTAATCATTCACTATGTCATTACATCTCTAGGACTTATTTATGTTATAACTGGAAGTTTGTACCTTTTTACCACCTTCCTCCAGTTCCTCATCACCTCTACTGGAGTCAGATCTTTTTCTATGAGTTTTGCTTTTAAAAATTCCGCATATAAGTGAGATCATATAATATTTGTCTTTCTCTGTTTGACTTATTTTACTTAGCATAATGTCCTTAAGGTCCATCCATGTTGTGGCAAATGGTAGAATTTCCTTTTTCATGGCTGAGTAGATATCTAGTGGTATATTACATATATATATATATGAGTAATATATATATATATATATATATATATATATTACTCCTTTACCACCAGTTCCAAATACAAACCATTCATTACCCCACTCTTTGAGCCCATATATGTGGTTAGTTCCAATGGTTCCATTGAAGATTTCAGCACAACATGAAGACACCAATAATCTCTATTGCAAAGGAAATGGCACAATCCTAACTCTTCCCTGTATCCTAGCCCCTTACAATGTGATTTGGCAGCTCTCCTCATCAAGAAGTGGAGTCTCTTTCCCTCCTCTGAGTCCCTCTCCTGATATGATTTAGCCACTGAATACAATGGAAGGCATCGTGAGCCAGTTCTGAACCTGGTGCTCAAGAAGCCCTACATACCTAGGCTCTGTCTCAATGCCCATACCAGGCACTGTATGAACAACACAAACTAGCCTGTGGAAGGGGATGGAACAGAGGGAAGAGAGTACAACACTCTTAGCTAATATCAGACTGGTTCAGCTAGCTTTGGACCCTGGATACACGAGTGAACCAGGACAAGAAGAACCACCTGCTTGATTCCAGCCCAAATTGTCAACCCATAAATTACGAGACAAATAGTTTCTGTTTTAAGTCGCTAATCTGGGGGAAGGTTTTTTTCTGTAGCGAAAGATAATGGATATGGTCTCTTTCCGCCCTACTTTTTCTCCGCTCTGATCCACTGTGGATACAACAATAAAATGTTATTCTAAGAATATAGTTGCTTACTTAAATCTCTCCAATGTCCTCACTTGGCAATTGGGATAAATTCCAATATCCCACAACATGACCTCCAAGGTTCTGCATATCTGGCCTCTAGCCTTCATCCCATGACTCTCACTGTCTCCCATCCGCACATCTGTGCTTGGTTCCTTTAGTGCCCTCGGCTGCTTATCACCTCAGGGCATTTGCACAAATGATTTCTCTTTCATACTTTCCTGGCTGATGCCTTTTTAGTCTTCAAGTGTCAACTTAAATGCTGCTACATCAAGGAAGACTTCTCTGGCCCTACTTCTAAATAGATATGCACTTTTATTAATTCTTTTGACACATTTTGTTAAATCACTCTAGAAAAGATTGTGCCACGTCAACATCTCATCGGTGCTGTTGGAGAGTGTGTATTTTCTTCAACACATTTAAACTATCATTTTTAAAGGTAAAACTTGGTTTTTAATAAAATGCAATACTTTATTATAAATACATTAGAAACTATAGATAAATACAAAGATAAAAATAGAAGCAACCTGGGGCACATGGGTGGCTCAATCCATTAAGCATTCATCTCTTGGTTTTGGCTCAGGCCTTGATCTCAGGGTCTTGAGATCAAGCCCCATGTAGGATTTCACCCTTAGCATGGAGTCTGCTTGAGATCTTCTCTCTCTCTCTGCCTTTCACCCCCTCTCTAAAATGAATAAATAAGTCTTTAAAAAAATAGAAATGGCCTGTTAAATTTGTATCCAAAGGTAATTAGAGCTAAAGATTCATTAAGTTAAAGTTCTTTTTGTGTTCGTACTTAGAGTCACAACCCTTTAGTGAGTGGTGGAATCAGTTCCAGTGTTTTTAATAAAATAGAATAAGGGAGAAAAAAAGAATACAAAAGATAAAGAAGCACCACATGGAGTAACTGTAAGTTTTGTTTCATAAAATGTGTTTGTTACAAATACAGGAATTAATACGTATGTATATGGATCTTATATTGTGATTTAAAATATATTCTTTATTGTGAATCACAGTTAACATATATCCCACTTGCTCCTTAATACATTTCTCTACTTTCATCAGTACTAGAAGTCCATGAAAGAATTGTCTGTACTTGGAATTTCCAACTTCCCTTTGATCCTTTTCTATAAAATTACTCAAGTCAGCCTTTTGCCTGCAACACTTCAGGCACATTTCTCTCACTGAGTTCAGTACTGGCCTCCAGGTGGCCAATTTTCAGACTCTGTCTTACTTGACTATTGGCAGGATTTGGCAGAGTCAATCACTTCTTCCTCCTTTATTTATTGTGTTCATTTGGCTTTTGGAATGCTTGGGATTTTTTTTTCTATCTTATTGGTCACTCCTTCTGAGTCACATTTTCTAATTCTTCCTATTTTCCCCAAATCTGTAACAGTACAGTGCCCCAAAACTCATACCCTGGGTGATTTCCTCCAGTCTTGTGGCTTCAAATACATAGTTGCTGATCCTTGCCATGTATATCTTCCTCGTAGGCTTCACTCCTAAATGTCTAACTCATGTACCCAGTTGGTCAATATTTTAGTTGTGTAATAGTCCACTTATGCTTAAAATGTGCAAAACTAAACTTCTGATTTTTCTCCTCCCAACATAACCGTCTTGAAGTCTCCTCGTCTCAGATAGTGGCAACTCTCCCATTCCAGTTGGTGACTCTTCTCTTTCACACTTCATTCCTCAATCTACCAGAAAACCCTGTTAGCTCTGTTGTCAAATTATATCTAGAACTGACCCGCATTTCTTCACCTCCACTGTTACCATTCTGACCTGAGCCACTATCATCTCTCCCAGGATTATTGCAATAGCCTCCTGAGGAACCCAGCTTCCCCCCTGCCTCCCTTCATTGTCTTCTCAAAGAGAAACAAGCATGGTTCTTTTAAAATTCAAATCAGATAATAACCCTCCTGTGCTCCAAACTCTTGATGGCTCCCATTCTCAGAGTAAGTTAGGAAAATATAAATCTTTACATTGGCCTTCGGGGCCCTAGAGGATCCATCTTTTGTTTCCTTGCACTCATCTTGCAGTGGTCTAACCCCACCTTCAATCCATTTCAAGCACAGTGGCCTCCTTGAGTCCTTGAACAAGCCAGTGCTTGCCCACCTTGGGGCTCTCTCACTAGCTTTTCCTGCTGCCTGGACTGTTCTCCCTCCTCATGTCCATATGACTAACTCCTTGTCCATATGTGACCTTCTAAATGAGGTCCAACATGACCACTTGACTTAAAATTATGATCTCCTTACTCCTAGCAGACCCCCTTTTCCTGCAACATTTTCTCTTCTATTTCCCACAGAACACAGTTTCATATAATTTGTTAGTTTTCTGGTTTATTATGAATATGTATTTTAAAAAAATATCTCCCCTCACCATAGTGTTAGATACATAAAGGCAGGAAATTTTTCTCTATTGTAGTAGCCTCAGTATTTGTTTCAGAAATGGGTCACATAATAATTTCTGTAGTGGTTTAGCATCTTTTAAACTTAGCAAGATTGGGTGCCTCGGTGGCTCAGTTGGTTAAGCGACTGCCTTCGGCTCAGGTCATGATCCCGGAGTCCTGGGATCGAGTCCCACATCGGGCTCCCTGCTTGGTAGGGAGTCTGCTTCTCCCTCTGACCTTCCTCCTTCTCATGCTCTCTCTCTACCATTCTCTCTCTCTCTCAATAAATAAAAATCTTTAAAAAATCTTTAAAAAAAATAAACTCAGCAAGATTTTAGAGCTAACTATACAAATACGTAATAGAATCAAAACCTGTTATTTATTTTTTGCTCTAAGGAATTTATATATATTTATATTTTATGTATTTGCATTATTTAAGACAGTTTGATCTATTAGAATACCAAATCTAACTTGTAATTCTAATTTTAAATTTGTAATAGAGCAAATAATTTGTACTTTTTTAAAATCAACTTCACTGAGGTTAAAGTTATAGTTAATGAAATTCAAAATATTAGGCTTGTTATTTAAAACTGAAATTTTACCATGTCTATCACAGTCTGGAAACATTTAAAAGGATTTGGGATTAGCCATAGTCGTAATTTTTTGTTTATTCTCTTTATATTATAAAGGTTGTTTTTAAAACCTGTGGAGGCTTTAAGTCAGAAAATTGAGGTGCTTAAAAACAAGAGTGTATATCATATTTAAATGTGGTTTAAAAGGATTTAATTGCCAAGTTTATAAATCAGACCAAATATTTGTCAAACATCTTTCATAACAAATGATAAAATCTATTAGATTTGTACAGGGAATACTGAGGTTTTTAAGCAGGAATTCAAGTATCAAATAACTAGATTCCTTAATATTTACCTCAAATAAATTTAGTTTGACTTTATAACCAAAGAAACTTCTGTATAATTTTCTTTACACAGAAATGTTTTTTCTTAAGTTTCCAGAAGCTCACAAAAATATAGGAGAGGATTTGCGTTTCCAGGAGTGAGGGGATAAACGATGCTGCTGGTCCCCCAGGACGCAGCTCGCTCTTCTTCCTCATCAACACTCCCAAATGGACTTACTCTATGAAACCCCTAACAGTTGTCTTGTGTTCTTGGTTTGCTTCCCACAGAAGCTGAACCAACATTTCTTTTTCTAGAGACATTTCACTCAGCCCCTAAAACTACTCATGTACTTTGGGAGGAAGGCAGAGACCTTCATCCCAGAGGATAGAATGCATGTGATTTTTTGAGTATAGTTTCCACGGCAGAGAGGGAGCTAGGGAGAAACAGCTCCCGGGGCAGAAAGGCAGTAAGAACAAAGACACCAAGGTGAAACTGATGTTGATATTTTGATACAACCTAACACAAACAGAGCATTTTAATATAATGATGTTAATTTTAAAAATGGGCAAGTATATGTCTTTACATAATTTATGTGTTTTTTTGCTTTGGTCCCAAGCCTATATATTTCATCTATTCAATCTTTCAGTTTCCAAAGTTGTCTGCTCTGGAATTTTTAAGAAAATGTGAAACATAACCACAATGGCGTTGATGATGGCAGGATGACACAGATGTCACAAAGCCAGTGGCTGTATGTGCTGCATTGTCACTGTCACGTGTCAGAGCACAATCTGGGATGAGTGTTAGGAATCAGAGCTCCTAGTGCAGGCTAAAACCATCTCACCGCTGCACAGCTTGTTAATTTTTTAAACTGAAAAAAAAAAGAACCTGATATAAATGTATTGTGTATATAAAATAAAAGAGCAGGAAAGGGGAGTGTTTTGATATGTAAGAAATAAGTATGATTATTGTTCAGCCTGGTATTTGCCATTGATTTGGAGAAGAGAATACCACCCTATGTGGAGCTACAAAGGGGAAAAATATCCTATTGTAATCTGTAAATGATATGAAGATGGGTGAATCACAGAAGACCTCCCCCATCAGATCAAACAATAGTTCTTAGTTGAGAAAGTTGGGACAAAATACCCAAACAGCAACATGAAAAGTGTACACAGTAATTTCAGAAACTGATTTGTTAACATTTTAAACTTACAGAGATATTTCTTGGAACAGATGTGTATGAAGTCTCACTGGCTACCAGAGACATTGAACCTTTATTGAAAACAGAGAACTCTCCTGATGGCATCTTTCATGTCTTTGCTCCTCAGACTGTAGATTATCGTGTTGAACAGTGGGGTGAGGACAGCAAACATCAGGATGGTGGCCTTGTCCAGGAGAGGTGCGAATGTGACAGAGAAACGCAGGTACATGAGGACCACACTGCCAAAAACAGCAAGAAAATAGCAATGTGGGCTGCACAGGTGGAGAACGCCTTCTGACGGCTCTCCCCTGAGGGAATCTTCAGGATCATAGTGATGATTCTTAAATATGAAAGGCTGTTGATAGACACAGAAGTCAGGAAGGAAATAGCATGGATCACATCTTCGACCAGAATCATGGACATGTCCGTACAGGCCAACTGCAGCACAGGTTCAAAGTCACAGAAGAGTTGATGGATTTGGTTCGGGCCACAGAAGGGAAGAGTAGAAATCCACACAATCTCTGGCAGCAGAATAAGGAAGCCAAAGATTCAAGAGCCAGTGGAGAGCTGGACACACAGCCGAGGGGTCATAATGGTTGCATAGCGGAGGGGGTTGCAGATGGCAACGTACCTGTCGATGGCCATCACTGTGAGGACTAGGGCTTCTGTGACCCCAAGCGAGTGTAAAAAATACATCTGCAGGAGGCAGCCAGTAATGGAGATGGTCTTCTTCTCACTGATGAGGTTGGAGAGCATCTTGGGAATGGTGGCTGTGGTGTACCCGATCTCCAGGAAGGAGAAGATGCTGATGAAATTGTACATGGGATTGTGGAGACGAGTGTCCAGCCGGACAGCAGAGAAGATCGTGAAATTTCCAACAATAATGAACACATAAATAAACAGCAGAGGAACGAAGAGTAAGAGGCTGCCGTTCTCAAACTGAGGGAAATCAGAGAAACAGAACTCGGCCACCACTGTCCGGTTCTCCTGATCCATCTTTTCAGTGGGTTTTCTTGTTTGCTGATGAATCAAATACAGACAGTCAGAACCCCTCCTGCATTCAAATAACACATAGCTCAAGAGCTTTGAAATGAGGTCCATTAAGTAAAATATGTATGTGGGTTGCTTTGCAAACTGTAAAGTGATCCTGTCTAACTTGCAAATACTTATCAGTAATTATGATATCTTACATTATCACCTATTCTGTAGCTAAGCAAATAATTTTGTTATTTGGACATTTAATTTAGTACAAACTCCTCTGAGTGGCATTTTGGCAATTTTTATTGAGACTCTTGAGACTGTTTACAGCCTGCCTTTCACCATAGAGCATAAGAAAAATATTTTGAATATTAAAATTTAAAGATTGATTGGAATATTTATTATAATAGCAAATTAGAAACAACTTAGGTAAGGTAGGCATTTTTATTGTTTGAGATGAGATGTTGAAGACATAAAAAAATGAGTTGTGACAAAATGGTTCCCTCTGTGGGTAAGAATAAGACCATTTAAAGAGTGTCTTGGGACACCTGGGAGGCTCAGTCGGTGAAGCGTCTGCTTTCGGCTCAGGTCATGATCCCAGGGTTCTGGTGTCGAGTCCTGCATCAGGCTCCCCGCTGAGCTGCTTCTCCCTCTCCCTCTGCCACTCCCCCTGCTTGGGATTTCTCTCTCTCTCTCTCTCTCTCTCTCTCTCTCTCTCTCTCTCTCTGTCAAATAAATAAACAAAATCTTTAAAAAATAATAATAAAATAGAGCAGGTGTCTTAAACAAGGAAGTGTCTGTACAGGCTTCCCTTGACCAGCCTCATTATCAACCAATGAGTAAAAAGATAAAGCCAAATATAATACTCATTTTAGTTTACTTTAAAATATAACAGCTTAGAGCCATGCACTATGTCTGTGTGTGCAAATTCACCTTAACTTGTACCAAAGGGGATTAGTTAATAGTTGTATACAAATCTAGAAATCAGACTCTAGGAGTGGTTTGGTGACATTTGAAAGACTCAACAGTGGTCTACATCCAACAGCAGGTCTGGCAAGAGCTTCAGATACCCATATCTGTACCCACACCATCGGGTTCATTAATTAGCACAGAGCAGATCTGCTCGAGAAACTGACATTTGGACCAGGTAATTCTTTGCTGGGGGTGAAAGGTGGGAAGCTTTCCTGTGCATTGTAGAATGTTTAGCAGCAATGCTGGCCTCTGTCTACTAGGTGTCAGCGGCACAAGCCCCTTTAGCCTATCATGATCACCAAAATGTCTCTAGAAATTGCCAAATGTCCCTGCAGGGAAGGAGAGGGAGTAAAATTGCCCCAGTTGAGAACCAGTGGCATATAGAACATTAGAATTCGTGGGGAGTGAGGGGGTACTGAAAAACCCAGTGACCAAGATATGTGGATTGGCTAGAAATATACCTAAACTTTCCCCTGAGGTGATAAAATAAGACAGTGAGCCAAGCCACCTCTAAAGCTGGGAGGGCGCGGTAGGTCCATGATGTGTCCAGTCCTGTGATGCCCCGTAACAGAGATCCATCACCTGATCTCCAGCACCGCGTCAGCTTCTCTACCAGGGAGAATTATTAAATCTTATCTTTGATGGAGACGTTTATTCCTTCTTCTAATCAGAGAGCCGAAAGTACAGAGATTTATGGGTGAAGGGGATTAGGAGGCACCAACTTGCAGTTGTAAGTCATGGGAATGAAAAGCACAGCACAGGAAACAGAATCAATAGAATCAATGATATTTTCATAACAGGGCACAGCGACAGAAGACAGCTACACTTATCATGGTGAACACTGCATAACATATACAATTGTTGAATCACCATGTTGTGCACCCCAAACCAACATGACATTGTATGTCAATTATATTTCAATAATAAAGAAGAGAGAATAGAGTTGGGACTTGCGTGAGCTTCTAAGAACAACTTTGATAATGTTTTCTGTGCCTGCTTACTCATAAACGTTTGCAAATGGGGCAGAATTCTGAGACTTGCCTCCACTCTAGGAAACCGCCTGGGGGTGACGTTGTTAGAAACGGAACTCCACAATGACATGACGTGACTGTGGTGTGACAGGAATCATAGTGCAGTATACGATCCCAGCACATCAACGTGCACACTTTAAGCTTATGCAACGTTAAATGCCAATTATATCTCAATTTTTTAAATTAAAATATGTAAATGGAGAAAACTACTGCTATCTACCAAAAGGAGTCAGACAATTGTGAACTGGCAAAAGATATAAAAAGTAGATAAAATTCTTTTGAAACCAGAATACCAGAGGATTTAAACAGAAAGTCAGCTTGGCATATGACAACCAAATATTTTTAGTTTATTTTTGTTCTCGTTTTTTATAGATACATTAGAATATTACATCTGTGTTGGAATAGGAGAAATATAAGAGACAAAATTTCCCTTGGTTTTTCTTTAAGAAAACTTCTACCTAAAAAAACAGAGATTCACAAGAAAACATAATGTATGCTCTGATGGTTTCTTGCCTTAATTACTCTTACCTAGACTCACTGTTTTCAAACTTGATTTGTCCCAGTTTACCCTCCACCCAGCTTCTGGAATAATCTTTCTTAAATACAAAGCTGTCAATACTGTGTCTGAAAACAGACCTGGAGGTGGATCACACAGGCTTCCAAATAGAGCCTGAACTTCTTAGCATGATCAATAATATGAATGTATATGAGATTTTTTAATCATTTTGGCATCCCAATATCTCTTGGTTCTATTACCCCCTATATGATTTCCTCAAATGACAGAAGTTAACACTCTTTTAATGTTCTCGTTTCTTCTCTCAGAGGCAGATGGGAGATAAATAAGGAAATTAGCACTATGCTCAGTGGCAGTACATTTTGGAATTAGGAGATGGAAACTCAGAAAAGGAGAAAACTGGCAAGAGAAACTACTCTGAAAGAGAAGAGAAACTTGAGTCTTTCAGAAGGAAAGAACATACACATAGGAAGGCAATTTGAAGTTACTTGGGCCCAAAACCATATCTAACTGGACTCATATATTTTCTGGAAGAATGGATGGCCTGGAATCTCAACTAGAAAGCTCTGCGGGTTGCCACAGCATTGCTTTATCTTAAGAACATTTTCTGATTTTCAACTTTTTGAGGAAACTCCGTACTGTTTTCCAGAGTGGATACACCACCTTGCATTCCCACCAACAGTGTAGGAGGGTTCCCCTTTCTCTGCATCCTTACCAACATCTGTCGTTTCCTGACTTGTTAATCAAAAAAGAGCATTTTTTGACTTGACTAAATAAAATGCAAGCATCCTACATCAGAATTTAACCCAGAAATCAGTGGAGGTGAAAAGAGTCATAGAGCTAGTGGCACAGACAAAATTTAATAGATGTTTGTTTGGTACAGCCGTCAGTCCTGGGACACAAATCCACCAATCCCTCATCCCTGAGCTATGGTCTTTCCCCCTACCTCATGTGTCTGTAAAACCTCAGTGAAGTTTCCACAGGTCTTCACTGAAAACCAACAGAAAAAATATTTGGGTTCTGTGGCAGTCTTCCCCAATATATAGCCAAAGATGCCGCCCATGCACCCTCCAAAGTACAGAGCCCACCCCTCATCCCATAGCCACCTCTTTCAGGACCTAAGGGGCCACCTCTGTTTGCCAAATGTCTTCATCTCCATCGTTCTGAAGTCCAGCAAACAGGACTGTTATAACTGCAACCACGACGCTGGGTGTCTCAGGGAATCATCCAATGGGAGAAAGGCTTTCTTCAGGAAGGTTCTCCCCAGCCCCTGGGAAAGCAACTCCATGTCCCATGTGGTTAGTTAGGGGAGAACTTGCTGCCATGCTTGCCTTTTGTGAGGTGGCCCCACCTTCAGGAAGCTAGGTCTTTGAGTCAGGCTAGACCTCAGAGGGAAAGAGACACCTGGTTTTCTTTTCTGTTCAAGGGTTGAGAGAATTGTTTCTATATGAAGTATCTGCTGAGACAGAGGAAGGATAAGGAACACGAAGAGTCGAGCTCACAAAATGTGGTTTGAAGACAGAACGTTTTCTCCACTTCACAATGAAGCAGCAGTTCAGTGACATACAGCGGCTCTGAGGGGCACGATTGAAGATTCTGCCAGCAGTGGCCCAGCATGGCTCTGCAGAACTTCCCAGGGGGGTCCAGGGGGTCACAGGGCCATTAGCAGTCATGGCAGGAATGAGGGGCTCCCGTCCACGTATGTCACATGCTTCAGTGGTCCCAGCGGCAGGTGTCCCTAAGGGGCTGGAAAGGAAAGGGTTTGAGGACAGCCTTTCTTGCCACAGGAAAGATACATCGATGAGCACATGCAAGCTAGCCCTTGGAGAGAATTGGGGTTCAACAAGCCCCCCACATAATGAGTGGGGAATACAACCAGAGGGATTCCTTCCTTCCTTCCTTCCTTCCTTCCTTCCTTCCTTCCTTCCTTCCTTCCTTCCTCCCTCCCATTTGAGGAATGGATACACAGTTAAATAAGTAAATAATTGGGTGAAAGGGTGAATTAACTAATTTTAAGAATCAGACAGCGAGCCAGTGTTGGGCTGGTCTGCAATCTCTCTCATGCTTCCCTCTTCCACGCTGGTCTCCCTGTGAGCACCTTCGCAGCGAAGACACATTGCTCCCCACGTGCCCTGAAGCTCTGGGCTCACATCATCCTGGCCAGAGATGTTGCTTCTCCAGCCATCCTACCTCTCTATACATGTTCAGTTCTTCCTCTCTATGCCTTCTGCTCACTCTGCTTATAAATGTATTCACCTTAAAAGATATACTCGTCCTGTATACACAGTTGCTTTTGGGGCTGGCCACCACAATGCCTTTATTCTCCCTTTCTTTATTTTCTTTAGGGAGTAGTTTACCCTCCTATGTCTATTTCTGCTTGTACTTTTTCACTTCTCACTCACAGGAACGCATGACCCCAGTGAAGAAACAGAACATGATTAATAACTTTGAAGTCCACTAACTGCTCTTCCTCAGTCCAGTCCTTTCCCCCCATATTGTGTATCACCATTAACCTGCACATCTTGTTCATTACTCTGTTAAGCACGTGCGTATGCAGTCAAAAACAGCATAGTGTTTGGTTTTGCCTATTTAACTCTATATAAATTGAATTATATTTTAGGTATTATTGTACATCTTGCTCATTCACTCAACGTATTCTTGAGAATCATTCATGTCAATGCATCTAGCTGCAGCTTTAAAAGAAAATCACTTTCATCTCGTATTAATGTGACACAAATTATTCATTAGGGACGAACATTTTCTGTTGTAGAGCATTCACATCTTCAGCTCTAGGAGAGACTGCCAAATTGTTTTTCAAGGTTGTATCCTATCAATAAAGCATGGGTTTCTATTGTTGCACACCTTTTCTAACATTTTGAGTGGTCACATTTGTTGCTGTTTGGTTGTATGTATAAATAATGCACTATTGTTTAGATTTGCATTTCTCTGCTTATCAGTGAGGCTGAGTGCCATGTGTATGTGAGTATATATTATGTGTGTGTGTGTGTGTGTGTATATATATATATATCTTCACCTGATTTTTAAAATCATTTTCTTTTTAATTTGTAGGAGCTCTTTATATATTTTGAGTAATATTTGTTTTCAGTTATATAATTTATAAATACAGACTCCTAATGTGTAGTTTGTACTTCCTTTATGGTACCATTTGGTAAACGGAAATATTAATATACCTGAACTTAATGGTGTTTTCCTTTATCGTTTATATTTCTATTGAATTGTTTAAGATTTTTTTCTACTTTAAGTGATAAAAATATCCTCCCAAATTTTATTTTAAAGTATTATTTTTTAAATTTTTTATTGTTATGTTAATCCCCATACATTACATCATTAGTTTTTGATGTAGTGTTCCATGATTCATTGTTTGTGCATAACACCCAGTGCTCCACGCAGAACGTGCCCTCTTTAATACCCATCACCAGACTAACCCATCCCCCACCCCCCTCCCCTCTAGAACCCTCAGTTTGTTTTTCAGAGTCCATCGTCTCTCATGGTTCGTCTCCCCCTCCGATTTACTCCTCTTCATTCTAAAAAAATAAAGTATTAAAGTTGACTTCTCATATTAAACTTTCATTCTATCTGTAGACTTGTGGGAATGTAATGAGGTCAGGACAAATTTTATTTTATGTTTCTCATATGCTTAAACAGAGGCTCTAGGACCACGATTAACGATCAGCCCTTTCTCCACAGACCCTCTGCGCCGGCTCTGCCCATCCTCCCCACCCCCCGCCCCGGGTTCTGATGTTTCGGTTTGGCCATCTGTCAAAGCTCCGCACTGTGTCCATTTATTTCTTGGCTTCCATTAGCTTGTTACACTGCTCTGTTATAACCTTTGATGTACAATAGGACAAGCCTTGCCATTTTAATCTTCTCCTTTAAAATATCTGTCTGTCCCTCACCCTGACACAATCTACTCCCCACTACCCAAACGGAATTTTCATAGAAGTTGCATTGAAGTAATAGATAGATTTGTGTAGATTTGGCATGTTTCTGTAACTGAGACATTCTATTCATTAATACATCATATCAGCCCATTTATTTAGGTGTTCAGTGTCTTCCAAGAGTTTACAAAGTACTACATTTATCTATAACCCATCATTTATAGTTCCCGGGTTTTGTTGATATTCCAAATGATTTATCATTATCATCATCATTATTTTTAGAGCAGCAGAAAGAATAGAAAGCACAGTGAAAGTTGAGTGAATGGTTGAGAACAAAGCAATGTTTACTGAGTGTTTCTTTACTGTTGCCCGAACAGTGTGGTCCTGATGGGTCTTCTCTGATACCCACAGCTACTCCAGCCCCAGGGCTCAGCTCTACACCCCCTGGGAGATACAAAGGTATTTGGCTACGGGAAGCTTTTGAGACTTGACCCCGGGGAATATTTAATTACTATGTGAGACTTTTCCCTTAATTTATCCCTCAGAGAGGAGAGCAGAATGCACCACTTTCCTTGAGATCCTGCATCATCTAAGGAGAAAGTCCCAGGAAAGGACTTTTTCCCCTCTAGAAATTCCCCAAAGAGCCTTCTAAGACATCAATATCCTTGTCGACAAACCGGCAGCGGGGCTGGTAGCTGCGGAGACTCTGAGGAATGTCGCCGTGGGCTCAGGCAAGGTCAGTGTGAAAGACTGTTGACAGGAAACCATCCAACTGCTCAGCTGCCTCAGCTCCCCCTACCCTCTCCTTCCCTTGTACCCTTCACTCCTCTGGACCCAAACTTGCCCTCACTTTCCGGGTAAAGTTTCCTCAATGCAGGGGCTAACATTCCATATTTTTAGAACTTGATTGCATGAGTGAAAAAATTAAAATAATAAGACATGAAATCTAGAAAAGCCGTTAGAACAAACATAGTGCAGCTAACAGGTGAAGATACTGATACCATCTAAGGTCTTCCCAACACTAAAATTTTGTTGAAGCCCAAAGAATTACAGATTCCTGGGGAGTCACAGAGAAATTTACTGCTTTTTTCCCCCCAGGACTAAAATCTAATTTGAGTCTCTTTTAACCATACAACAAATATTTGTAGGGTGAGCTCCTTGGGCACAGCTGATTATCTGTCATTCTAGGAATCTTAAAAGTGTTCTTCATGTGTTTCAGGAGCACGAATACTGTTTAATCCACCTTCATGTAGCCCCTGAACCTATAATAGTGATTGGCAAATAGAGAGGGTCGATCAATATGTAAATGTTAACTGAATAAATGTGCGAATGATGAACAATGATGCAGTCTTCCCAGTGAGAAGGGCCTCACCGAGGGCAAAGTAGACACTCTATTGCCTTTTATGAGCCAATCTGTGCTGAACTTGCTTGCCTTTTCTTAGAACTCCATCGCTTCCTGCTTTGCCCAGCCACGTTGACCATAAGGACCACTCAGCATGGCCATGGTCTGTGCTTCAGGTGGAGATAGGACAGAGACAGGACTGCTTCGGCCCAAGAGCCCTCCCGTCTCTCACCTGTCCCCATGCAGGCTCTGCCCTTCTGCCCAGCACTGATGTTTCCTCCCTTCCAAAGCCTTCCTCCAGGCTTGAGGCTTAAGGCAAGAAGTGTTTTGTAGGAATTCATTTTCTTAATCTGCAATACATTTATTTTAATCTGCTTGTGACCCGCAAAAAAACAAACCAAACATAAAACACCTCTGCTCTCTCATTTCACACTCCGGGACACACCTGAGGATAAAGTGGTGCTCAGCGTAGGAAGCAGACAGGATGACTGGTGACTCTTGACCTAAATGTCTCACCTTGGTACAAAAAATAATAGTGGAATTTAAATAAATAAATAATAATAATAATGGTGGAATTTTAAAGCCTACAGACCAGGCTTCCCGTTGTTTTGGATCCCAGAAATGCGGATTTGAACAAGTTATTTCTCCCCTCTGGTTCCCAATTTTTGCACTTATAGAACAATAATAATAATCTCTCTGTCATAGGTAGAAAGAAATGAGATAAAATATGTAAAGTCTGGCATCATGACCGTCACCAGGGAGCTCTGCACTAACACTACTTCATTTATCCCTTATGATTCCTCTATGGAGCTTTCAGTCCACTTGGGGGGCTGGACACCGTTGATACACAAATATTTAGAGTGTAGGAAGCATGTGTTCGGAGTCATGGAAGCGGAGAATTCCCAGCACGCTTGCGGGTCGGAGGACAGAGGGCTAACTTCTGGCCGTGCAGACCCGTGGGAGCGGGATGATATAAGAGGGTTTGTTGGACGCCGGCAACTAGGATTCCAAGAGGAAGACAGAAAGAAAACTAAAGGAAGGAAGGACATAAGCAGAAATAGAAACACAGGAAATCATCCTATTTGGCTGAGCTGTTGAGTATGTAGAAAAATATTTGGCTCTAAAATTTGACTGGAACCAGATCAGAGAAGACAATGAGTTTCAGGCTAAGATCCGTGGGGCTTATCCTTGAATCATTTTGAAAAGAACAGGGACAGTAAAAGCCATACTCATCTGCAGAATGACTTGTTGGAGGTAAGGAAACCAGTGAAAAAGATGTTAAAATAGTCAAGGTGAGAGGTAATGTACATTACTATCCCGAACTTTTTTTTTTAAGATTTTATTTATTTATTTTAATGATTTTATTTATTTGAGAGATAGAATGAGATAGAGAGAGAGCATGAGAGGGGGGAGATCAGAGGGAGAAGCAGGCTCCCCGCCGAGCAGGGAGCCCGATGCGGGACTTGATCCCGGGACTCCAGGATCATGACCTGAGCCGAAGGCAGTCGCTCAACCAACTGAGCCACCCAGGCGCCCTATCCCGAACTTTAATTAGCCTTGCAAAAAGTCTAGTTGCCCTTCTCCCTAACAAGTAGATGCTGGTCTGATTTCTATTGCAGCTGGGTTTTGTGACACTTCCTTCCTGAGACAGCCATAGTTAGGTTAGAAGCGATTTTTTTTTTATCCAATGGCTCTTAGATGCGGCCCAGGAGGGGTGGGATATGGGAGGTGGAGTTATATGCTTGTCCAAAGTTCAGTGACCAATAGTTGCAAAATGGTTCTAGAGAGACTCTTGGCCTGAGCAGCTATCAGTGTGAACCACTGGGGGGGGGGAAGGGAAGGAATGTGAGGAGGAATATTTCCTGACATCTGGGCACTTAGCATCTAGCGAGAAACAGATGTCACCATGAGACGAACAGAAACAAGGCAGAGGTGAAGACGACCCTTTAGCCAGCCTCAGATTAGGGATCAGGGCCAGAAAAGATGGGACAGCAACATGAGGAATTATTGAGACCAGGGCTCCTGCCGGCGTCTCTGTATTTTTTTTTAAATCACTCTGAAGAACAGGAGTGAAAAACAGAAAGAGAAGTACACATTTTGGGGGCGCCTGGGTGGCTCGGTCGGTTAAGCGTCTGCCTTCGGCTCAGGTCATGATCTCAGGGTCCTGGGATCGAGTCCCGTGTCGGGCCCCCTGCTCCGCGGGAAGCCTGCTTCTCCCTCTGCCTTTGCCTCTCTCCCGCTCATGCTCTCTCGCACGCGTGCGCGCTCTCTCTCTCTCTCATAAGTAAATAAAATCTTAAAAAAAAAAAAAAGGAAAGTACACATTTTAAAGCTAAACGCCGAGGGCAGAGAGTGCGGGGAAGAACCAAGAAGTTAAAGAAGTGACTGAGACTCCAGAAAATATTTCCAGAGAATTAATTTGTGTGTCGCTTTGTGTTTCCTTTGCGTCAGTTGAAGATGTTTACAAAAGAGGCATTGAGGGGTCCAAAAGCAAATATTCCAGGTGTTTCTGGCGTGGAGGTGGAGCTACGAGATATTTCTAACTGGCCTGACTAGGGTCCCAGAGTCAGCTTAAGGAGCTGGTCACAGAAAGGGGTGGAGTGGCTTGCAGTGGATGGTCTCTCCCCCCCCCCAATTCCAGGAGTTTGTCTCCTTTCTTCCCCTCGCAGATGACGCAGATGGTGACCAGTGGGAGTCAGACTCGGGTGACTGAGTTCCTTTTCTCTGTGTTGCCACCGCTGCATCAAGGTGGCCCCTTGTTTTTAGTGCCCCCCCAGCTGGGCTCCTGTCCCTGCCCTCTGCGGCTCCACATCCCACACGCCGGTGCGGCCGGACGGCAGGACGGACGGGTCGTGAAAGACGGCATTGTCGTTCTGACCATTTGCTCCTGGCAGCTTGCCCCCAATCCTCTCTCCGTTCCTGAATCCCCCTGCTGCTCAGCCCCCCACATGAAGAAACAACCTCCTGATGCTAAAGAGACAGGCTCCATCTTTAGCTTATTTAACCCACAAACTCAAGTCAGCCTCCGTGCCCTGATCGACCAGGCATGAGAGAATTTGAGATCCAAAGGAGTGACACACAAATGCAGAGTGGAAATAGTCCACTCTGCTTCTTTAGCAATCTACCATTTGAAATATATTCACATGTATGAGTCCTCTTTAAATTTAAAGTATCCTAGAGTAATTAGGTCAGAAATCACCATTATTTACATGTTGGAACTGATGCTCAGAGAAGTTTACTGACTTGCCTGAGGTCACATAGGAGCTTAGTGACAGAGCTGGTCTGGACCTCAGGGCTCTACTTCATCCACTGTCCCCAGTAAGTACATACTTTTGTTTGATCTATTTGGTGTTCAAGAAATGAAATTATACCCGGGAGCCTGGGTGGCTTAGTCAGTTGAGTGTCCAACTCTTGGTTTTGGCTCAGCTCATGGTCTCAGGGTCGTAAGATCGAGCCCCAGCATCGGGCTCTGTGCTCAGCAGGGAGTCTGCTTGAGATTCTTTCCCTCTGCCCCTGCCCCCCGCTCATGCTTGTTCTCTCGCTCTCGCTCTCGCTCTCGCTCTCAAATAAGTAAATAAATCATAAAAAAAAGAAATGAAATTATACCGTCTATCCCCAAAAGTTTCATGAAACCCACCAGTCTCCAATGAGCTGTAGGAGTCACTGACTCCGTCCTTCATGAGCTTCCAGCCCTCACTCAGAGGACTGTGGCATCACAGAAACAGTCTCATTCAAACCAGATTTTATACCTGTTTTGCCACTAAGTTGTGCTGTTTCTGTATCTGTAAAATTCTGTCTGGATCAGATGAGCGGTTCCCCCAAACCAATTGCTCATCAGAACTTACAACTTAGAAAATCTGCAAGGGAAGCCCATGCATGCACCTGCATCTGGAAAGCTGACTCGAACATTCTGAGAATGGGTCAGAGTTGGGAGCAGCTGCATTAGATGGTCACTAAGATCGTCTCCAGCCTGGGACCCTTTGAGATTTATAAGCGCTGACATTTTTTAATAACATCTGAGCTTGGGACAAGTACCTTACATGTCCTGTCTCGTTTATACTCACAGCAATCCTGTGGAAGCAATATTAACCCTGACTGTTCCAAATGAGAAATGCAAAGCACAGAATTTCAATAAGTAGTCCGAGTTCACAGAGTTAATGATTTAGGAAACCAGGGCCGAAACACAATTACATTTGCTCCCAGAGCCGGGACTTCTTCACCGTGATCTGTGCCTGCTTCACGAGGCTGTCATCCCAAGACCGGTCTCGAAACCCAGAAAAAGCTCCAGAGGAAATGTGGTCACTAATTATTATACAAGAAGTCCTGAAAGGGTTTGCTCCTCCAGATTTCAAGATTGATTCATTAAAAAACGTTTGAGTAGCAATTCTATGTTGGGTCCTGTGTTAGGTGCAGAGGATTCACTTGGCAACTGTCACACCAGTGGGGTGCCTTCTGGAGACCTTGAAGTCTAGCGATTCATTAGCTGCTCTTAACAAGAATGTCATTATCCATCAAAATGGCTGGTTTTCTTGGCGCAAGATGCAATTGCCCCTGTGCACTTGCTGTTCCCAGCCATTAGATTATTCTGTTTCCTTTAAACTTTCCCAAATGTGCTATTTGTGTTACACACCTCTTAGAATACACACCCTTTTGTGTATTCTCTCTCAACTCTGCCCATTGATTCTTTTCACAAGGACATACTAACATTTGGGATTAAAGCTCAGGGATGGTTATTTTTGTCCATTGTCCCCTACTTCTCAACATTACTCCAGATTACTGGAATCTTCAAGAAAAGATTCCTCACACTAATATTGCTACCATTGGTGTCAGGACCAACGCGGACCCTTGTCTGAACGTGGCTTGCTTTCTGTCTTTCTGCTTCTCTCTGGTTTCCTGCTTGCCCCGCACCTCCTATGGGATTAAAGGGCACACAGACAGCAGGAAGAAGTTTCCCTCATCCTTAACACCACAGCCTTCAGCACAGGGTTCTGTTGACAGGCTGTCAACCAGCCAAGCTTTGTTCTTGACTTGTGGACCAACTAATCTTACAGGTGGATTGATGCCTGTAAGAACAGAGGCAACAGAGAGAAGAACGTTGGTGACAATGACAGGCAGTTCCCATATCTGCCCAAGGCAGCAGAAAGAGAAGCAGCACAGGAGGGAGGGTCTGTCGTCTGTGTGGAGGCCAGATCCAAAGGAGCCAGGCTAAGCTGATAATTCCATGCCTATAATATTTATCAAATGTTAATTATTATTATTTAATGCTTTTGTTACTTTTATTATTGCTCTGAGCTGAAAATTACTTCCAGGGTCTCATGTGGTACAACTCCAGGGGATACCACTCAATCTTTACTTTTTGCTTTCTGGGATCCCAGTAGCAAATGCTGAATCCCGTAGGTTTCACAGGGCCGCAAATTATCATTGTTGTATGGTTTTCGGCACAAAACAGAAGAACACCTTGCCCATGTAGATAACAGGGTCCTGTTTAGGACGTATGGTGTTTCCTCGTGTTGGGCATTTACCATATTTCATAAGACACAGTTCTTTTTATTTTAGAAGTGGAAAATGATCGGACTTATAACTAAATCCCTTAGCAAAAGAGTCAGATATTCTCAGAGCGTGGGATGAGATACTGCTCCTCTGAGACCGGGATAGGAGACTCTCATCCCCTCAAACAGGGATTGAAATCCCAGGGAACAAAGCACCAAGCTTGCCTAAGGCACATGGGCTGACCACACAAACCTCTGGTTTGGGTCAATTTAACCAGTGATACCCCTCAACTGCATGCATATTTTTCTTATAAAAAAATAAGTGTTTTATTCTTTGGCTACACTAGATTGCCTTCCACGTGTCATATCTTTGGACTAATCAACTCCCATGTTGGGTAAAGTACAATAATCATGGAGATAACAGTTAATTTGATATATTTCTCCCCTTTAAATAATCCCTTCTCAACCCATTCCCTTCATCCACCTAAAATCATTATGTTCAGAGAAAGTAGTCACTAAGGTAACTATATTTCAAAACAGAATTTCTTTACAAGCTATATCAACTCTACAAATGCTTCATATATAAGTAAGTATTTCCCCTATATGTTTGATATGCAGGATCTATCTATATACAAAGTTGTACACATAGAACTTTATAACTTTATATATAATATATGTAACTTCCATATTGTATTGATGTATATAATTTATATGTTACATACAACTAAAGCTTAATCATATAGCTTTAGTTTGATTTTTCCATATCCTTATTATTTCCTGGCACACTTATTTTCACTTCTTTCGGAAAGATGTCAAAAAGCTTTAGTTTCTTCCCATATTTTTGTCACTTTCTTACATGCTTCAAAGCTAGGTTGTTGGATGTAACCCAGATGAGAATGTTATGTTTGGCGTGGAATTTTCCTTATAATATCTTGAGAGTTCCTCTCAATATTGTTGCTAATATGCCTTTGTCATAAATTCTATCTTGTTATTAATATCACTGCACCAAACATGTTCTCTATGTTTCCTTCCATACTTTGTCTCTGTGTGTCTGTACATTTAGATCGATTCTCTTATAAGAAGCAAATAGCTGGATTAAAAAATCTAGTGTGATAATCTTTGTGTTATAATAGGTGGGCTTAATTAACCATTTACATGTTTTGTGGTCTAATTAGAAGGTTTGGAAGTGTTTTTACCAAAATACTTATGGTTTCTGTTTTCTTCATTCGTTTCTCTCAAAATTTGTTCCTTCCTTTTTCTAGTTGGATTGATGGAATTTCTTATATTTTTCACTACAAACGTTTTTCTCTACTAGTTTGAAAATACAGAAGATAATTCTCCTTTTAATGATTATCCTTTTTCCTTGTTTTTTATTTGTTTGTTTATTTTAAAGATTGATTTATTTATTATTTTAGAGAGAGAGAAAGAGAACCCGCGAGTGGGGGGAGGGGCAGAGGGCAAGGAAGAGAATCTCAAGCAGACGCCGAGCTGAACACAGAGCCTACCATGGGGCTCCATCCCACAACCCTGAGATCATGACTAGAGCCTAAAATCAAGACTCAGACGTTTAATGGACTGAGCCACCCAGGCACCCCTTTTTCCTTGTTTTTTTTTTTAATGTTTTATTATGCAATATTTATAAACATTCATGAAAGTATAGAAAATAGTAAGCCCCTAGATCTCAAATTTTAATAATACACAATATTTTGTCATTTTTACCTCATCTCTTTTTTAAAAATGTATTTTTAAAAGATTTTATCTATTTATTTGATGCACAGAGAGAACGAGAGAGCACAAGCCGGGGAGCTACAGGCAGAGGGAGAAGACAAACAAGCTCCCTGCTGAGCAGGCATTCCAACATGGGACTCGATCCCAGGACTCTGGGATCATGACCTGAGCTGAAGGCAGACGCTTAACCAACTGAGCCACCCAGGCGCCCCCAAAATATTTTAAAATAAATTCCAAAGATGTTGACATTTCCTCCTAAACACATTTTCTTTACTAACCACAAAACACTGTCACACTCTAAAGAGTCAACAATTTCTCAATAGCACGTGATACCCAGTCCACAGTCGAGTGCCTCCACCCACCCCATAAGTGTCCTTTCACTTTTGGTTGATTTGAATCAAGATTCATGTTACTCTGTGACATGTTACTCTGTGTTGTGTCGTCTAAGTTTTTTTTTTTTTTTAAGATTTTCTCTATTTATTTGACAAAGAGAGAGAGAGGGAGAGCACAAGCAGGCAGAGAGGCAAGCAGAGGGCGAGGGAGAAGCAGGCTTCCCGCAGAGCAGGGAGCCCGACGTGGGGCTTGATCCCAGGACCCTGGGATCGTGACCGGAGCCGAAGGCAGATGCCTAACAACTGAGCCACCCAGGCGCCCCCATCTAAGTCTTTTTTTAACTTAGAGTAGTTCTCTCGTGCTCACTCACCCTCCACCTCCCCCCTTCCCCACTTCATGTCTCTCTCTTTGTCTGTCTCCCTAAATCTAAGAATCATGTTTAAAGATGTCTGCCCCGTGGAGACATCCAGAGCAAAGTCCAGTCAACAAGCCAGGGGACAGTGTGGTGGTGTTCCCGGGAGACTGTATTCATGCACCTGTTAAGCCCAGAGCCTCCCATCAAACTTCCAGCCAGTACACTGCAGTCGGTTGTAAAGCAAATATTCATCAAGTGAGCCGAACTTCAGCCCTACTTTTTAAAACAGCTTTACTGAGATACAATTTACAAACCATACAATTCACCCATTTAAAGTATACAATAGAATGGCTTTTAATAAATTCACAGATACATGCAACCATCACTACAGTCAACTTCAGAACTTGTTAAACACCTCAAAAAGAAATTCTGCATCTTTTTTTTTAGGTTTGAGTAGTTTTTTTAGATTTTATTTAAATTCAAGTTAGTTAACATATAGTGTATTATTAGTTTCGGGGATAGAATTTACTGATTCATCAGAAACTCTGTATTCTTTAGCCATCACTACCCCCTACTCAGGTGCCCCCCCATACACACTTCTGCCACTAATCCAGTTTTTGTTTTACAGATTTTTTCTATCCCTTATATTTTGTATGAATGATATCACAGAGTACGTGGCCTTTTTTTTGTGTCTGGCTTCTTCTATGCAGAATAATACTTGCAAGGTTGATCCATGCTGTGGTAGGTATGAGGACTCCATTGCTTGTTCTGTATGAATATAATCCAGTGTTTAGATATGTACACGTTTAGTTCATTCAGTTCTCCATCAGTAGACATCTGGATGGTCCCCATTCAATACTCAGGTACACGTTTTTGTGTGAGCATATATTTTCATTTCATTTCTCTTGGATATACACGTAGAAGTAGAATTGCTGGGTCATGTGACAACTCTATGTTTAATCTTTTGGGGAAATGCCAGGCTGTTCTCCAAAGTGGCTGCAGGGCTTTACATTTCCACAAGCCTTGAGTGAGGGTCATGATTCCCGCCCACCACCAGCATATGGGGGTATCAGGCCCTGTGATGCTAGCCATCCGATGGGGTGTGAAGTGCAATCTCATTGTGGGTTTGGTTTGCATTTCCCTGATGACTAATGATGCTGAGCATCTTTTCATGTGCTTATTGGCCACTTGCATTATCTTCTTTGAATAAGCGTCTGCTCAGATTCTTTGTTCATTTTTCAATTGTGTTATTTGCCTTTGTATTATTGAGCTGTAAGAGTGTTTTATATATGATAGACATAAGACCCTTACCAGATACATGGTTTGCAAATAATTTTTCTTATTCTGTGGGCTGTCCTTCACTCTCTTGAATGTGAGCCCTGCTTTCACCCCTGCTGTTGCAAATCCTCAGTTGCCAGCACCCTGGCGGCCTCTGCCTGCTTGTTTCCAGACCCATAACCTAGCTATCAACTATTTTAACTGGTGCTTTCATCTTTTTTCTCCTTTTTTCCTATGCTTTCTGGGACCTTTTAAAGACTAGAGGGTCCCAGCTGGGAGGCTGAAGATTTTGTTTTCCTGTACTGTTGGCAAGTCTTTCCACCTTCCTGGGTCTAAATTTCCAATTTTATGAAGTGAATACAATCATTGCTCTCATGAAATGGCTGATTCTGATGTATCCTTTAGTTTTCAGCTTCAGTGTAACTTCCTCCCGAAGAGAGAGTGTATGTGTTTTATTACTAATTACCACAATTTTTATTAACTTACTGTAACTGAGTATAAATTAATGATAATGTTGATATCTATATTCTCAATTCTTTCCAACCAGCCTAAGGGCAGGGACTGGACAGATTCTGTTTTGTTCATCCTTTTATGTAGGCCTTAGCATGGCACCAGATATAGAGTTAGAGCTAAATAGCCATGTGCTTACTGGACTGGATGGGTGGATGGATGGGTATCTTTAAGATGGTGGGAATAGAAACACTTGGGGGCTTTTGTTGAAAGTTCTACAAAATTGCAAGTTTTCTTATAGTCAATGTTTGATTCTCTACTCATAGTAGATATTCAGATGCATAATAATCCCTAACACCAGCTAAATAATTAAATCACCACATAGCTCATATGCTAAGATATAAGATTATTTTTCACGTATTTTCATTTGTTTAAGGAAATAATTAGCTTAAAGCAGAATAGAGAACTAGTCCAATGTAAAGAGTAATCCTATTTCCTGCCAGTGGCTCGACCCCTGCACTCCCACTAGGAATGGATGTCAAGGCCCCCAAGACTGACACGCACAGCTGGCCAGAACCCAAGGGCAACCAGCTGGCTCGCCTCTCTAGTACACCCTCTGGCTCCTTCACTCCTTTCCTCTGGGGAACAGTATCTGGGAATTTTTTTTGCATATTCTTGCATAATTACATTTTCCTGGATATTATTCTAAGGCTCAGTGTAATGATGAGAGGTTTGGGGCAGAATAATATATATATATATATGTATATATATACATATATACATATATATATATATATACATATTGCTATCAGTTACATGCCAGACACTTTGTCTGTGGTATATAGACCTTATCACTAATTCTCAAAACAACCTTCAAGAAAATATTTTTAACAGATGAAATTAAGACTCCAAGATTTTGAGTTACTTTCTAAAGATCATGTAATTAATAAGTAACTGAATGAACTAGGATTTAAACCCAGATGTATGTTGTTAAAATGTTTTCTTCTACTATGCCTGTGTCTCCCATTGTAATACATAAATAATTGGTACACATGAAATACCATTTAAGGGTAAGTGGTGCATGAAAAACAATTTATTTTTGTTCTAAAATTTATTTCACAAATATGATTGCTTAGAATATGACTAAATGCATTTATATTAAATATACATCAAATTTGCTGTGTGTGTGTATATATGTGCATATATATATATATATATGTATATATGTTCATAGTAGGTTAGACACAGAGCTGACAAAAATCCCATGTGTGCTATACAAACATCTGGGATTTGACAACCACCACACTGTACCATATTCCCATCTGGCTGCTAGCTGCGTGTGTGGCTCCAGCACAGTATGGTGTTTGTGTCGGCACTGAGAACCAGGCAGCTCTTGGCCCAGCTCTGCGTCCCGTGCAGAAAAGCACTCGATGCTTGATTTCTCAGCTGTAGTGACTGACGACACCCAGAGTCACCATACATCGGCCTCCCACTTGGCCTGCCCTCCCCACCTTCATCCCATATCCCTGAGCTCGTTAACTGCCTCCTCATGGCCTCCTTAATATCCTTGTTGCGAAAGCTGTAGATGAAGGGGTTGAGGAAGGGCGTGAGCGCGGAGTAGATCACGGCCAGGGCACGGTCACAGTCCAGCGAGTCCTTCTTCGGCCGCACATACGTGAAGAGAATGCTCCCAGAGAAGATGAGAACCACGGTCAGGTGGGAGGCACAGGCGGAGAAGGCCTTCTTCTTGCCTGCAACTGAAGGGATCCTGAGCACGGTGCGGATGATCTGGACGTAGGAGCTGAGGATCAACAGGAAGGTGGCCAGGATCTTGCAGGAATTGATAACAAAGTCCACCAGGACATTGATAGATGTGTCAGTACAAGCCAAGCTCAGTACAGGAGGGAAATCACAAAAGATGTGCTGAATGCGATTGGGGCCACATAAAGGGAGACCAGACGCTAAGGAAATTTCAGTCACCGGCCCAGCCAGGCCTCCCAACCAACACCCAACAGCAATCTTGACAGAGTTCTGAGGTCATGAGGGTGGGATAGTGGAGGGGCCGGCAGATGGCTAAGTACCTGTCAGAAGCCATAGCTGTGAGGAGATAGCACTCAATAGCCCCAAGGGAGTGAAAGAAATAGATTTGCAGGAGGCATCCAGAGAAAGAAATGGTCTTCTCCTCGCTGAGCAGGTTCGGCAGCATCTTGGGGATGGTGGCAGCGGCGTAGCCGAGCTCCAGTAAGGAGAGGGCGTTGACAAAGTGGTACATGGGGGTGTGGAGCCGGGAGTCCAGGCACACCACCAGGATTATCAGCAGGTTTCCCAGGATGGTGGTGGGATAGATGAGAAGGAACAAGATGAAGAGGTAAAAGCCTGGACCCCCTGAGGAAGGGGAAAGCCCAAGATGAACTCTGTCACCTGGCTCCAGTTCCCATGGTCCATGGTTCACCACTCATGTCCCTAGATGTGAGGCATGGAAGGACGAGAAAGAAGGAGCCATGGAAGTGAGCAAGAATCCTCTGCCACCTCCAGAGTAAAGTGTTCCCAGCAAATGCTTTCAGAGGCCAGAGTTTGGATCCCCACCAGCAGCCTCCTTCAAGTGACCACTCTTGTCACCAGATTTTTAAGTCCTCTGGTCTCACAGCCCATTTTGTGGCCCCCATAATCCATCCTGTTACCCAGTTATCTTGCTTAATGGAAACTATATAGGCTTGAGAAACTTTAGTATTCTTCTTCTAAGGCTTATCATATATTATTTATCCATATTCCTTGTCTTAGGTATAAATTATCCTTTATAGGGATGAAATATTGGTAGTGTGTAGTGGACCAAGATTACATCATTTCAATTGCACATTTTTTTAATAATTTCAATTTATTTTCTTCTTCAACTTTCTGGATACCAAAGAATCTTCCCTTTCACCCTGGGCTCCCTCCTGTGTCCTAAAGGAGACTCAGGTCTAGCAGCATCCTCCAGGAGCATGGAGGTCAGAGTGTCAGTCTTCTGGACACTGGCATGAAGCCTAGTCAAGGTGAAGGGGGGTTGAGTAAATCTGAGAGTCACAGAAAACGAGGAGGCAAATCTATCTCTTGCATTTCTATTGCAAACTATGGCCACTTCCTCCCTTCTACTGTCTGCCTCCACCAACCTCAAGTGCCCTTTTCGGATTTATTGCTTCACAGATGGTAAATATTTAAATTGTATTATGAGGTCAATGTAACAAAACTTTATTGAACATCTTTTTGTATTGGAAGCATTATTCTTAGAACAGGAGCTAAACAGATGAGTAACATAGGGGACCTGAAGTTAGGAAATGAATATTCTAATAGAGAAAACAGAGAAGCAACTAATTGCTAACCTGCTGTGTGTTGGAACATTCCCTCGTCGTACGAACATGCTCCTATTCTCACTTATTCAACAATTAAAAGACAAGCCCCCCAAACTCCTTCTCTTGACTCACTTATCCCACAGCCACTGGTCTTTTTCCTCCCCTGTTCCTGCAGCAACACTCCCGCGAAGCGTCAGTTTTCTCTAAAACCATTCCAATCAGACCTTCACCACCGGACAGTCCATCAGATCGCGCCTCCTCACTCACACCAGTTATGTAAGATCTGCCAGTTCCCATTCCTTGGCTTGCCCGACTGTCGGCCGGCCTTGACCGAGGTCTGTGTCCCGCTCCTTGACATACTCTCCTCCTTGGTTCTCGGGGCGCCATCCTTCAGGTTCTTCCTACCTGAGTGGTCACGCCTCAGCTGCCCCTGCTAGTTCTTTCTCTCTGCCCTACTTTTCTAATGCACAGAGCTCAGTGTTGATTTGTCCTTCTTCTTTGTTTTGTAAACTCACTCCTTTGTCAATGCCATCCAATGTCACGGCTGGAAGCACCATCTATGTTGAAGACTTTCCAAATCAGTTCCCAGCCAACACTGCCTCTCCTACTCCAGACACAGCTGCCTGGTCCCACCTCCCTCAGGACGACTAACAGCCGTCTCAAACCTCACTCCTGCAGGCGCCCCCCACCCCGGCCTCCCCTCTCCAACCTGGGCAGTCACGGTCTTGCGGCTCACGGGCCCAAATCCTCACCATGCTCCTTGTTTCTGTCTTTCTCTCAAATCCAGGATCTATTTTCACTGGGTTCAAGCCATGACATCTCTCACCTCCATCCCTATAATCGCCTCCTACCAGATCCTCCCTGTTTGTCCGTCACCTATCTCGACACAGCAGCCACACTGTCCTTTTGATGTTAAGTCAATTCCCTGCTCAAACCTTTTCAGTGACTTGACACTTTATAGTCTCTGTCGCAGCTGTTTCCCACCAAATTTCCACTTGGGTTGCCTCTCTGTTCATTCGGAGCCTTCGTGCAGATGCGCCCTGCCCGGCAGCCCTGCCTGAGCACTGCCCCCCAACATACACACAGCCCTGTCCTGTCCCAGCGCCACCCTCCCATCCACAGTTAATCCTTTGCACGGGACTTACCACGCCCTAGCATATCACCAATGCCCTTGTCTGTTGTCGCAAAGATGTGTTGTTTCTGTCCTCTTCGGGAATGGGAGCCCCAGAGCGCAGGGAGTTTTTCTGTTCCGTTCATCCACGGATGACTCTCAAGGGCCCACAGCTGTGTCTGCAACATGATAATGATTCAATAAATATTTGTTAAGTGAATAAGCAAATTGGGCAGGATAACCGCTCATTTGCATATGCAGGAGCCAGAGGAGCTGGGGATGAGCCGTGGGCTGGGCATGGATGTCAGGACCACCTCACAGAAGACATCATTCGTATTTGAAATAAAGTGTCAGAATTTGCCAGGTGGAAAAAAGGAAAGAAAGGTATTCTAGGCACAAGGGAACACCGGTGTAAAAGCAAAGTCTCCTCTTTCTGTCCTCCAGTCCTCTCATCACAGTCAAACCCAATTTTACTTACTCTGCTGGTTCCTGGCTGCACTATCTTCTAAACCCAGACAACACACCCCATCTTCTACCAAAAGCTTTCTCATTCTGAAGATAGGATGTTTCTCTACGAAGATGCGGGAGGGCTATTTCTGGGCGGGATCCTTACGAGTGATCTTTCTCCAGCAAGACCTTAATAGCCATCTTAATATTAGATATTTCCCCTCTGCCTCAGTTTTCTTCACTCCAAATCCGTATCTGTCCATTGTCCAATTCTGCCTTCTACCTCCTTCAAATCTGAGGTGCAGATGTGCCTCCTAGAAAAGATTATCTCAACATTTCTATCCAACTCAGATCATATTTATTGTGGATGTTTTACGTTCCTTCCCCTCCAGGTATAAATATAAAGCACCATTCCTGGAGCGGCTGCTCCATCTCTGGCCTCCCGACTGCACTCACAGATGAGTTGTCCAGTGACTTTGACTAAACTTCCAGATGAATGGGGGGCCGGCCTCACGGTTGAATATTGGAAGGCAATGTCTTGCCCTTTCTTTCTTTGGAGGGTAGGGCTTCCACGTGACTCCAAAGACTTAGTCTCAAGCTATAGAGTAGCCCCTCTTATCGGCCTGCAGTCCACTGCAGTCTGGAAGCAGATGACCCTCCTTCTGACGGATCATCCAAAAGTCAGGAGTAGCCTCACACTACATCACGATGCCTACATCACCCACCTCCTTCATCTCATCATGTAGGCATTTTATCATCTCACATCATCATGAGAAGAGTGGGTGCCCTACAGTAAGATATTTTGAGAGAGAGAAAAAGACTACATTCACCTAACTTTTCTTACAGTATATTTATATTTATTTTATACTTCTATAAAACTTAACTTCTACTTGTTTATAATTAAAAATTTAACTCTAATTTACAAATCAAACTTTATCATCGGTATGTATGTATAGGAAAAAACATAGTATATGTAGGGTTTAGTACTATCTGTGGTTTCAGGCTTCCCTGGGGCTCTTGGAACGTGTCCCCCGCAGATAAGGGGACCCCGCACATTGCTTCTCTGCTCACCCATGTCCTGCTGTTCTTCGCTCCCTGGATCCTGGGACATCAAAGTCACACAAAGTCAACATGGCCAAGCCAAACATTATTTCCCCCCTGAAACTGGTTCTGCACATCCTCTCAATTCCCTAGGTCATAATTCTCGGGATTCTGACCACTCCCTTCTTTCCCTCACTTTCCCCCACTCGGTACAGAAAAAGAAAATTACTGATGGTTTTCCCTTTACATTTTTTTATTTCATTTTCTTTTACTATTTCTAATTACTATTGTAATTCAGTTTCCAGCACCAAGAGACATTGAGTCCATGTTGGAAGAAACTTTAGGAAATATCAATTCTCTTTGTACTGCCATAGTCTTGGGTTTCATTGGATCATTAAAAATATTTTAAATGCAACAGATATTCCCATCAATTCATAAAAATAAAAGATCTTTTCAAACCACACCACCAAAAAAAAAAAAAGAAAAGAAAAGAAAAGAAAGGGGAGGCTGAAGCTTCTTCCCCATAAGACAATTCTCTCTGTTGTTGAAGTGCTTCAGTGATAAACTGAGTCCCTCCATTGACCTGACATCTGAGTTTCACCCACTATCCCTAGTTCTGCTCTGTGGAAAGTCCCTGTTGTTCTGGTCCAGATTCGTGCTATAAATACTGTGTTCAGCATCATCATAGACATTTCACTGTTTGCCAAATGGGTCCCTGTGTTTAGTCTTGACCCTTCTGTTTGCAGCGTACCCTCCTGAGAACATACCTCCTCCTAAGGCCATCCACAGACATCTAACAATCTGGGCACCCAGACCCCCACTTTCTTTCCTTGACTGTCTGTGGCGAACACCAATCTTTCCCACATCTGAATTCCCAGTAGTCCTTCCTCACTTTGCTTCCAACTATACCCTGTCCTGTGCTGCGATATTTTCCTCTCATACATCTTATCATTCCAAAGCAACTCTCTGTGAGGATTTTGAAATTAAAATCTCACTTTATGCCCCACCTCCTAGAGTGCTTGGCACAGTGTCTGATGTCTCACAGTTGTGGTGAAAAATGAAAAAATTGATGATGATCAGGATGAGTGGTCCAGATCCTTAACTCATCAACTACTCATCTCCTCTCATTGGTCTCCTGATATTGGAATCAGGGCTCTTATAAAACCTAACACATGTATAAATTAGCATTTATCTTACTTGGGTCCTTTGCAACCATAGGTCACAATAAAAAAATAAACATTTTTAAAGAGGTGAGATAAAGACATTTGCAGGAAAAGGGTGAAAGAAATTATTGTCAGTAGACATGCATTACAAAAAATGTCGAAGAAAATTCTTCAGGCAGAGGGAAATAATACGAGATAGAAATTCCTAACTACACAAAGAAATGAAGAGTGCAAGAAATGGTGGAAGGTAAATAAATAACATCAAATTGTGGTATATTCTACAACAGCCATAAGAGGAAAAGAACTACAATGAAATGACATAGAGGTAAAGCTCATAAACATAATGTTGAGTGAAAGAAAGCAGAAACAAGAATGTAAACTGTACGAACAAATTTATATAAAATACCAAAACACATAAAATCCACCTACAGTGTTAGATGTCGGGTAACTGGTCACACACGGGGCGGGAGAGGAGTTGTGTTGGAGGTAAGGGAGCATGGGGGAAATTTTGGAGATGTTTCCACTGTCCTGTTCTGAATCCTGTCCTTACATAAAGATTGAATCTGTGAAAGTTCACTGAGTTGCACACTACTGAGTGTTCTGTATGGATATTTCAATACCTTTTAAGATCCAGAGTCACCCTCTAGCTTATACTTTTTCATTTCTTTGCTAAATTGTGTGTTCTGTATAATAAAAGGTTATGGTTCCAAACACAGTAGCTGCACAAAGTGCACAATTTACTTAGAGTGAAGTAGAATAAAACAAATCAGATAGGGGGTGTAACACAAACTAGGAAACAAGCCAAAAGATGGGTGAGTGCTCCCTTCTATAATTTCTGAAGGCTTTGCTTTCTGTTTTCCATGGAAATTCTCATTCTGCTCTATTTAAACTAAGCATGGAGGAGAGGGAGGGGAGAGGAGGAATATGTTGTCTTTCTCAGAGTAGAGAATAGGCAGGGATAGTGTGAAAGCTTTCTGCTCTCCATATATGTCTAAGGACCAAATGGAGAAATAATAGTTGTAACATACAATAATATAGAGAGAAAAATGGATGCAGAAATAGCAAAGGAGAGAAATTAAAATATAGGTAAAGAAATAGTGAAGCAGTCTCATCCATAAAGGAGGATCATGATTTCTTCCCTCTTTGTTCTGCAGAAGTTGTATGTTTATTTATGTTTATATGTTTGCATATTGTGTGTCTATATATATACATATGTAAGTACATACACACATAAATATGGAACTTCTATAACTTCTATATCTGTACACAAGAAAAATAGTTTCAATGTTCAATTAATCTGCATGGCTAAGAAAAGTCTTATGTTTGAAGTAATTGCTTGAATACTTAGAAAATTTAATAAATGTATTTTAAGATAAAATTCTTAATCTTAATTCTAAGATAAAAATCTTAATCTAAAAAGAGTCTGGGAAACTTGTGACTCAGAAAAAAACTCTCATTTTCTGACAAATGGCTAGTCTTGGAATTCAAGACCCCAAAAGACATCTTTTGAGGTAAAAGGAAGTCAAGGGTTAAATGGGGTCTTAGAACCATATAATGTTAGCGGTGAACATCACCTAAAGACAGCTTACCTGCCCACCACAGTTTGTGAATAAAGAAGTAGAGATCCAGGAAAAATAACTGAGAGTAGCGCAGAGTTAGTGATTAGTGAGGGTTGTCGGTATTATCCAGAGATTTAAATGGCAGAGGTAGGACAAGTCGAAGCTGGTTGTAGAGGAGACAGGGGCATGTTCAACTGGAGTGGATCAAGGCACTGTACAAAAGAGTGGGTTCCAGTAGTGATTAGAGTAGGGAGCAGAATGTGTTAGTGAGAGGAGTGGGTCAGATTCATTATATTTTTCATTCTTCACATTTTTATTGATACTCAGCAAGTTTAGACACTTGTTAGATTCTGGACATAGAGCAAGTAACAAAACTGACATGATTTCAGACCAAATGCAGTTTATAGACTTGTAGGAAAGAACAATAAATTATATCTATACTGATACCAGTATCTATCTATCTACATATATACATATAAGTTGTGATACATATTTGGAAGGAAACAAACATAATTTAAAAAAGAGAAAAAAATGAGTAACGTATATTAGGTAACATACATTAGGTGATCACATATATTATGCCCTCGAAGATAATGTCACTTGAATGTGACGTTTGAACAAACACTCACACAATGAGAAGTGAACCAAATGAAGTGTTGGGGGGAAACAGTACGAAGTTCTTGGAGCCATACAGATCTTAATGTATTTGAAGAACTCAAAGAGTTCTGGCCTAGGTAGGAAATTTAAAGCTGCAAGAATAACTCAAGCATCTAGTAAGACAGGACAAAAAAGATAGAAAGATGGAGTCAAGGAATAAGGAGAAAATGAAAAGATAATGATGCAAAGGAAGCTAAGAGACAAACTGTTTTTAAGAAGTAAGAACCGGTCACGTGTATCAAGAGTTCAAGAAAGAGGAAAGACCAGGAGGGTCTAATGGATTCAGCATGGAGGTCATTAATGATCTTGGCAAAGTATTGTTCAGAAGGCTGAGCCAAAGCCAGATTGCAATGGGATGTAAAGTGGGTAGGAAGTGAAGAAGAGGAGGTAGATTGTGTCATTAATCACATTGTGAAGTTTAATCGGAAATGAGAGCAGAGAAATGCACTTCTAGCTGGCTTAGAATGTATGCCAAGGAGATATGTGTGCTTATTAAGAAGGGAGATTCTAAAGTATTCTTAAGTGCTGAAAGCATGGATCAAGTACAAAATGGAAAACCATAAAGATGTAGGAAATTAAAGAAAAACGTAAATTATGTCTTTGAGAAGGCAAGAGGAGACGAGATCCACAGAGGTGTGATAATGGGAAGATTATTCAAGGTCAGTACAGAGGTGCATGGAACTTTTCTGAGGCCAACACTGAAGTGGAAGAAGGACCTTGGTAGAGAGTCAGTGGTGAGTAGGACTAGCTCTCCCCCCTTTCCGGAAGACGGTCCTCTTGATGGCCTTAATGAGTTCCTTGTTACGAAGACTGTAGATAATGGGGTTGACCAGTGGTGTCAGTACAGAGTAGACTACAGCAAGTGACGGGTCAAGAGTCAGAGAGTAGCTCTTCTTTAGGCGCACATACATGAAGATGATGCTGCCAAAAAAAATGAGAACCACAGTGAGATGTGAGGCACAGGTGGAGAAGGCCTTCTTTCTCCCCGCTGCTGTTTTTATCTTCAGTATGGCACCAATGATTCTTCCATAAGAAACCATAATAAAGAGGAAGGTGATAAGAATGATGAAGGCATTGATGGCAAAGTCAACGAGGACATTAGTGGTTGTGTCCTTGCAGGCCAGGCTCAGCAGAGGTGGAAAGTCACAGAAGATGTGTTGAATTTCATTATAGCCACAGAAGGGGAGCTGGGAGACCAGGATGACTTCAGAAATGGGACACAGGAAGCCACAAGTCCAACAGGCAGCAGCCATCTTGCCACAGAGTGTTGGGGTCATAACTGCAGGGTAGTGGAGGGGCCGGCAGATGGCCAGGTATCGGTCATAGGCCATGGCTGTAAGAAGGTAGCATTCAGAGGCCCCGAGGGAGTGGAAGAAGTAGGTCTGAAGGAGGCATCCTGCAAAAGAAATGGTCTTCTTCTCGCTGAGAAGATTGGCCAGCATCTTGGGGATGGTGGTGGCTGTATACCACAGCTCCAGGAAGGAGAGCATACTGACAAAGTGGTACATGGGTGTGCGCAGGGCTGCGTCCAGTCGTATAACTAAGAAGGTGAGCATGTTGCCACAGATGGTGAACAGGTATGCCGACAGCAGCAGGACAAAAAGCCAGCTCCTGACGTGGCCCACTTTGGGGAAACCAAGGAGTACGAACTCAGCTAAGCTCGAGTGGTTGTGCGGCTCCATGGGAGGCTGAGGTGGGGGAGGGAAGGAGACAAAACTGGGTGGAGGTGACTGCCGAACCCAACTCACAACTTCATTTCTCTTTATTGTTTTTTTTTTTTTTAATAAAGGCAGCCTTTTCTTACTATCACTGGATACTGCTCCAAAGATGACAACTGCTAACGCTCACGACACATCAAGCATTTTTACAAGTGTTTTGTATTTTACGTAATTTTCACACGAGCGAGGAGTACCATTGTTACACCCATTTCACAGATGGGAAAGGTCCAGAACGGAGAGAACGGTGATGAAGACGCTCCTCTTCTTCTTATAGACGCCGCGTCACAGAGACAGGATTTGAACTCACAGCCCCCGTGCTGCCTGCACTATGTGCCCTTCCCCAAACATTCTATCCCTTTCCCCAGGTCATAGTGTTTCCTTCAGTCAGATTCAAAAGGTGAGTTTTGTACATGAGATGAATGCAGTGGCAAATCGTATGGTTCTGTTCACAAATACAAATACTTCTCAAATACCCGTGTCAGGCAGAAGGAACCCGACTTCAGCAAGGTGCGGTCCCGTCCCCCGGACGGCTGAGAGCCTCGAAGCCTCGAAGGGAAAGCGGCACACCAGTCAGTTATCTGGGTATCGTCTGAGACGCGCAGAGCTACGGAGTGCCGAGGAAGAGACTCGTTCCTCAGCCCGGGGTTCTCAGAGGAAGAAGCTCCCGAACTAAATTTTCCAGGAACAGTAGCAGTTAGCTAAGAGAAGGAAATAAACATTTCAGACAAAAATCCCATGTGTGGGCGCAGAACAGGAAGCAGCTGGACCTAGGGAAATGCATGTTCCCCTCTGTGGTGTCGCAACTGGGAGTTTCGCCCCGTGATTTGGGACCTCAGATGTAGTTTTTAAAACATCACTGATATTTAACTATTCTGACCTCCATCTCGGAGGCAAAGGTGTGAATTTGCCTTGCGGGTGTTGCTGGTAAAAAGACAAGCAGGGTGGTTCACGACTCAGAAAGAACCCGATCAAGTGGCAAGAAGCATACATCCTGCATGTTCAGAAAATCGATTGTTATCAGTAGAGGTGGGGAATGCATAGCTGGCTTGGTGAATTTCATACCAAAACGATGTGTTGCACATTCTATCCGTTTTCAAGCACAGTGTAAAGCAAATGCAAAGAGAGAGAGAGAGAGAGAGAGAGAGAAACCACCAACACAAACCATCACAGACAGTGTGACTATAAATGCATAAAAATGGTAGCCAGTGACAGCTACACCATATCCCGTATATGTCTCAGTGCCTCTGGAGAGCCTGCCCAAATTCTAGTTTCCATGCTGACAATCTGCTGTGTCTTACTTATTTTGTCATCCTAATACTTGGTACAATGGCTTTCACTTCAAAGTATTCAATGAAACCAATTTTTTAATCAAACTAATTAACTGAATAACTAGTAGAGCCCCCACACTTTCCCCTCAGCTCATACCACCCACCCAAACCCCAACTTTGCCTTTAAACCCAAGTGCCCGGCAGTCCAAATAAACTCCTAAGTTCGATATTTTAAGATGCTCAGTTGATTCAAAGCTATTAGTGTGTAAGGCACTCTTCCCGAACCTCTTGTATCTACAGGGACTTCACCTCTCTAATTATAAGAGACCGATGACGTTAATGCTTCATTGCGTCTCTGGTGTCTGTGCCCCTCTCAACCTTTTGCTTCTGGTTTGCTCCTCTTTCTCTTTTCCCTGTCCGGCAACTGCTTCTCATCCTTCAAAATTAGGTCAAATGCCAGCTCTTCAGTGAAGCCTTTCCTCACTCCCTTGGAAAAAGTGACAGATTCCTTCTTCCACGTTTACAGTGCCCACCTAGCATACTGTACTACCTTCGTAAGGAGTCTGTCTGCCCAGAAATTGGCAAGATCCTTGAGAGTATGTGTAGTACTTCGTTAACTATTGTATATTCCCCAGAGATGCCCAGAGCAACAAGCACAGACCTGCGAGCTCAGTGAATGTTTTGTGAAGGTACTTGAACTTTTTTGTAGCCTGAATTTAAGTTATATTTTTCAGTTGCACCTGAACACGTCCTTCTTGTCGTCCCCATTGGCATCTCAAGCTCAATATATCTAAAGGAACTTAGCATGGTAAATCTTCTTGCGTCCCTTCCCCTAAACCTGTGGAAAAACCCATTATTCTTGCCCGCCCAGAGAAATTAAATTCAACAAGTATTTTTTACCATCTTTGGTGTGTAGTAACTGTTACTGATGATGTTTTCTCTTTCCACCTATTAGCTTTTCTGAAGCCAACTGTAGATGTAGGTCAAGGCAAACATGGCATAATTCCAGAAGCACCCATCCTCTGGATCTAAAATTCTAATGTCAGCAAGTGTCTTTAACCCCCCAGTTGGAGAGCCTATATACGGCCCTCTCTGGGTGAAATCTTTTCAAATACAGCTGCTCCTGAAATGATACACCTCATTAGATCTTTGTATTCACAGTTCCCATGTCATGAGTGATTTTCTCAGAAGACCCCACTTTCTGCCCTCCATGCCAGCACATAGCCAGTCTGTGGCCGCACACAGGGCAGCTTCCTGTCTCTCAACCTTTTCAAAGCAGGTGTTAGCACAGTTTGCCACCCTCTGGTTGTAGAGCAAATTTAAGTATCAAACGGGGGGATCAGGACGATGGGAAGGATCTGGTAGTCTATGATTCTCAAAACCAGACATTCCAAGTCCTTACTTAAGTCATCTTTTCACTAAGCCAACTCCAATTCAATTTCAAAATATTAGCTGTTTTCGAATCCCTCATTGTAGGTCCCACCTTCCACATCCCCAATCTGCATCACTAGCGTGGTCACCTAACAGAAGCCGCACATCACCTGCATCTGTTTCTGTCTTGCTAGGCTCAGACATACATGGGAGACCAAGACTGGATCTAGGAGCCTTTTCTCCTCTTCAGAGAGTCCATCCCCATGGAGCGGGGTCCCCCAAGCCAATCTTGACTGTTTCAGGCCACAAGGGGCACAGGCAAGGAAGAGACCTCCAGCCCCAGAAGCAGGTGAGAATCAGGGCCAGCCTCCTGGGAGGGCACTTGGGTGGATGCCATGTCACCTTCCACCACCTGGGCTCTGAGAAGCTCTCCCAAGTGCTCCCCATCTCACCATCCCTTCCTTGACACCTACCCCTCTCCCTATCACCCCCGACTTCTTTTTTTTTAAATTTTTTATTGTTATGTTAATCACCATACATTACATCGTTAGTTTTGGATGTAACGTTCCATGATTCATTGTTTGTGCATAACACCCAGTGCTCCACGCAGACTGTGCCCTCTTTAATACCATCACCAGGCTAACCCATCCCCCCGCCCCCTCCCCTCTAGAGCCCTCAGTTTGTTTTTCAGAGTCCATCGTCTCTCATGGTTGGTCACCACCGACTTCCTAACACAGACTCTTGGACTCTGGCTCTGAAAACATGGCCCCACCCTCCCACCCTTCTTCCCATAATCACATGCACACTTGCATTTCCTGTCTGGCCTCACAAGTCCAAAGAGATTTTGTATTTCACCGAATCTTTCTAACCAATTACTTCCCCTGATCATGTGCCTGATCCAGCCCTATATCGCTCTTCCTTCAGGAAGCTTCTCTGATAGGAGCTGCCTGTTCTGGGGGGTGGAGGGAAGGCAGAGGTTTTGGAGGCTCAGAAACCTTCATTTCAACCTCGGCTCTACCAAAATACCCATTTACAGAGCCTCTGCAATGTCACACATACCTTTCCAAGCACAGCACTTGCACGAATTAGATCCTCGCACTTACTCTGTGAGGTGGGTGCAATTGTATTCCCATTTCCCATTTGGGAAAACCAAGGCACAGAGAGTGTAAAGATGTGCCCCAGGTCACACAGCGGGAAGTGCCCATGCTCTGACTTGAGAACCGTGTTCATCACTTCTAAGCTCAGAAATGTTGGTAGCAGTTGGAGAAATGTACCCGAGGTCTCAAGTGCTGCCCATTTCAAGGCCTGTCCTCCTGAGCCCTGCTCATTGCCACGCGCCCTTAAGCTGTCCTGTGTGTCTTTGGGTCTATTTTGTCCCTGCATAAGTGTGTACGGTGAAGGTCAAGTGAGATGAACACAAAAAGTAACCTCATTCATTCTAGAATGTGTCTATATGCCCTCTTCCTTCCTGTCCTAGATGTAAATGGTTGTTAATTAAACTCCTCAAAGTAACTCTGGAACCACATCGAAGTTACTTCTCTTCCAGCCTTATTTTCTTCACCCTTAGAGAGAGCGCATCACGGGCATGGCAATGCCTTCCAGCTGAAGGATGGAAACACAACTGTAGTTTCACGAAATCAGCTCTTCTGACTCGCCGCCTTGAGGGGGTCACACATCATGTGCACCGTGCAGGCTTTCAGGAAGGGGATGTTAGAGCAGAATTTCTAAAGGATTTGTGTTAGGTGGTCTGGGGGCAGACTCAAGGGAGCAGGGCTAGGTCTGAATTGGATTCTATGATCGGGCATCTTAATGAATCTTACCCAGAAGGTAGGTGAAAGCTGTAATTGATAAAGAAGCAGTCACTCATATTCGCTAGGAGAGGGAGATTCTTTTTTTATGGTTTGTATGGTGATGTCATGTTTGTACATGCTTATATATGATTATTAAGTGGCCTTTTTCTTTCTCATGTTATCACAATCACAGAGGGATCTAGTCTGATGTTGGTATTCTGTGAGAACACGATAGCTGCATGTCTTTCTCTTTCTCAGATAAAATACATAAAAATGGAATATAATGTCTAGTACATACGAGGTGATCCATACACTTTGCTTCTTTCCCTCCCTGCCATGATGCCATTTTCCTTTCTAGTGTTTCCAACATGAATTTATAATTTCCCAACTGAGGAGTTCACTGTATTACAAAATAAAAGGACCAATCTAATACTCTGCTTTCTCTTCAGATCGCATAAATCTTTCGCCTTTTAAAAGGACCAATCTGATCGTTAACATTTTAGTTTCCATGAGCTGAAACTCAACTCCTTGTCCCTCCCACACACTGGTCCTGAAGCAATCAGTCTGGACCCCACACTAGACTCTAGATTCACAAAGACTAGAACCCAGCTTTCATGTCCTGCCTCGACTACCTTTCCTTCCAGCCAAAGATCCTCCAACTGAGCTGCATGTGTGTTGAAGTACCTCAACGTACCGGTCACTCTTTCCCAGACTGGCTTGGCTTTGTCACTGTCTTGCTTACTGAAAACAGCAACAAGACTACCAAGACTTCATATAAAAATAAAAATCAGCTACATCCCCTAAGTTTTTGAATCACACTCCCCTCTGCTTAGGACACTCTACAACAAAATCCCGGTGGTGTGTGCATCTGTTTGGGCCCCCCCCCTCCACCAAGGTAGTGCCTCCTCATCCTTTGGTCTCCACCTAACATCCCTTCAGAGAAGTCCTACGTGACCGACCACATTACGTAAACACCCTACCTTCCCACCTCTATTCTGCTCACTGCAGCCCAGCGACTCTTTTAATACGTATATGTTTTAATTATTGATTTATATGCTTATTTCTCTCTTTTTACCAATAAATTATAAAGTCAGTGAAGACAGAGACCAGGTTTGTTTAACACTATCATTCAGTGCCTGGCATTGTTCTTTTGGAACAAAGTAGATATTCAGTAACAGTTTTTGTAAGAATTAAAGAAAGGTTTCCCTGATAACCTGCCCCCACACCCTCCCATAAATGTACTCAACATTTACAGCCAGGATAGACCAGAGTCTCTCCTCGTGTTTCCAGATAAGTCTGATACTTAGGAATTCATCTCATTTCTAATAACTTATATCCAATCTCTATTGCCATTCTGAATTTTAAGCTTCATAAAGGCAGAGATCATGTTTGTCTATTCCATATTTGTCTGTTCCATGCTAAATTCCTCTTGTCTAACACAGTGCCTGGCATAGAGAAGATCTTAGCAATACCTTAATAAATAGATATAAACATTTCACCCTGTCCTTACGTGTTTGAAGGGTTAGTCGTGGTTATTGTACTTGCTCTATTTGGTTCTCTGCCCAGACACAAGACTCTTCCTTACCTCCATTATGGTTCCTCTTGTGACATTCAGTCTATTTCCCAGGAGATTTCCGAGTTGTTAGATTCTGACTCTATCATCTGCCAACTTCATGTCGCCTACAAACTTGATGAGTATACTCTAGGTTCCCTTTGAGGTTATCAGTAAAGCTTTTGAATGTCATCGCTAAGACCCCTAGGTCTTTTCCTTCAAAGTTATTATAAAACACACATTCTTTAGAAAGTTGTTCATCTAACTAGAAGCTCTCCTAACAAGGCTGTCACCCAACTCACACCTTCCCTTGTCTCCCCAAGTGCGCGCAGGGCATGCTCGTAGGACTAGGATCATGCAGACAGAGAGAAATAGAAGGTAAGAAGCCTGGGGTAAGAGCTGAGCAGAGCTAAGTTAAGTATTCTGCAAAGCACCTAAGGATGCTGTCTCAGAACCAGAACCAATTTGGAGATGCCAAATTACAAACAAACATGAAAACAATAAACAGCCACTTTATCAATTTATCCTGAGCATATAATTTGTCCTAGGATTATAATTTAATCTGCTAAAGTTTACCAGTCTATACTTTATAGGGTAACGTGTAAATACTGTAGGAAGGGGTGGGCCAACTTCTTATTGGAGCCACATGGTAACTACTTTAGCCTCTGCAAGACCTTTGGCTGTGTCACAACCATTCACTCTGCTGTTGTAGCGAGCAAGGAGCCACAGACAATAGCTAGAGGGGACCGATGGGGCTGGGTTCCAACCAAAATCTATTTCCAAGTCAGGCTACAGATCTGATTAGGACCATGGACCATGGACCATAGTAGGATCTGCGATTGTAATGTAGAGATCCCTTCCATACACACACACGCACACGCACAGGCACACACACTTTGTTTTGAATAACATTTCTCTGACTCTAGTGTTTTGACACTGCTTCCATTTGTCACGGTCCCTGAAAAGATATCTCTCCACATCCCAGAAAGCCTCCATCCAGCCTAAAATTCTCAAGTGCGTGGAGGGCAAATAGATATTCTTCGACAAGTTTTCTCTCATTTGAGCTTCAAAGCAATCTACACATCTAAGCTTTGTCCCCCAAGAGAAGAGGCAGAACTGAAATGAAACAAACAAAAGCATTTATTTGGGGTCTTATCATTGTAATTCAGAGAGCAGAGATTCAGGTGGCCACCCAAATTGTGTCCTCCTAGGAAACAAACATCAGGGATTTTTAAAGACCAAGGGGACGTGCACGCATGCGTGCGTGTGTGTGTGTGTGTGTGTGTGTGTGTGTTATTTACAAAGAATTTTGATTGGTGTTGGCAGCAGAAAAGCCACCTTGGCTGAACATACTTGGTGGTGGGGGTTCTCACCAAGCAAAGTCTGTTATCCAGCGAGCTGCAGATATTCACGCAGAGTCCTTGGAATACTCACGGTTTGGCCCAGTTCAAAGTACACGGTCCCACCCCGTGAGGACCTGCATGAAACCCACTTCTCTAATGGTCCCACCCCGTGAGGACCTGCATGAAACCCACTTCTCTAATGACCCCCCCAGCACCACCATAAACCCCCTGACATAAGCTAGCCCATTTTCAAGTCACTTGTCACGCCTTGCAGAGCGCACATCCACCCTGCACCCTGCCACTTAGAACTCGTCGGCAGAGTCCTTTGTGTGACTTGCAGATGGCAGAGATGACACCCACAAGCCCCCATGACAGCAGCGGTCACAGCGGAGTGTCATATAAACCATGTTGAAGAAGACAAATGAAAATTTCAGAAATAGCCACCCCACTAGGAAAGAAATAAGCTGTAATTAAAAGGAAACTATAATGCTATCACTTGGACTTCAAAGTTTGTTTAGAAACTTTTAAATAAATATCTTGATTGTTATTAATAAAAGAAGCATAAAAATAGAATTCTGCGAGCCCCTGGAAACTAGACCACATTGTGCACAGGAATCACATCGAAGCAAGCCTCTTAGATAAGATTCCCGCCGACGCTGCCCGGAAGTCTGCCCTGGGCACAGACCACATCTGTTTTGTTTCCATGTTAATTTTCATTATGCAGATTATTTAGTAGATCCAAGCGCATCATAAACCATGTCTACGATGAAAGACTATCAATGGTTCATGACTTGTACTTGTGGCTAATCATTTCAGCTATATCTGAAAGTATATCTCCCCCCAACCAAAAAAAATGGCCTTTGTTTTCCAAGACAAAAAATTATGAAAATTCAGAACAGCTCTTAATTTCTAAATGATAATCACATTCACTTTCTTCCTCCCTTCTGTTCACATGTGTCAGAATCTAAATAAATAAATAAATAAAAGTCCTTTGGCCATTTTTATGCTGAAATTATGTGCATCTTTTTATAAACCATGGCAGGCACCCTACAACCTCTTGTTCAGGATTCCAAGTGCTGAATATTGTTCTGCTTCTCATGTGTATTTAATACTCCCCTACATGGCCCATTTTAGTTCTGTTTCTAAAAAGCCATTAGAGAAAAGATTTACATTCAAAACAGTTCTTTATTATGTAAACCAAAGTTTAAGTTATAATCTCTTCTAAGGCTGTCCCTTTCATAAGCCACTGAGTATAACTGAACTATTTTATAAACCTGACTCACCTGTGTCTGGTGGAAACGCTGTCACCAAACCCCTGCCCCGCTCTACCCCCATATGCCACCTTTTCTCCCATTTCTTCTTGAGTGGCATGACTATTCTTAACTTTGGGGAAGGTTGTCAAATCCCATGAACACCACATTTGGAAATTGTGTGAGATATTGTTTTATCAAAAGGCCTATTCATGGGGCGCCTGGGTGGCTCAGTCAGTGAAGCGGCTGCCTTCAGCTCAGGTCATGATCCCGGGGTCCTGGGATCGAGCCCCGCGTCGGGCTCCCTGCTCAGTGGGGAGCCTGCTTCTCCCTCTCCCACTCCCCCTGCTTGTGCTCACTCTCTCTCTCTCTCTCTGACAAATAAATAAAATCTTAAAAAAAAAAAAAAAAGGCCAATTCAGGGTGCAGAGATGTTTACCTAATATTGATTTCCCAAACCACAAATGTGCTGTCTCATCATGATTTATAAAAGTGTTCGATAATGACCTTGAATACAAATTTATAAGAATTTCTCCAAAAGTCTTGAACATCTTTTGTTAAGTACTTTATATATATTTTGCTGCTATAATGAATTCTCTTTTTTAAGATTTTATTTAAATTCAAGTTCGTGAAAGAAGATATACAAATGGCAAACAGACTCTTGATTTCTCTTTAATTATATTTTATGATTGCTGTTGTTACACAATAATGCAATTGGCTTTTTTTTTTCATTGAATTGTGACTGGCACACTGGTCGACCCTCCATATCAATTTCAATAACTTATCTGTGGTTATCTATGCTTCAAAATAAGTAAGAATACATCTAAAAATAATTACAACTTTTCCCAGTGTTTATTCTTTTAATTTCTTTATTCCTTTTGCTTTTTGCTGTGATAACCAGTACCTCCTACAACATTAAACAGGAGTTGTGTTAGCCATTAATCTTGTTTCACTCTCAATCTTAAAGGAAATGCTTTTCATAATTCACTATGAGGTCTGCTGCATGATTTTTAAAAGTGCCTTATCAGGGGTGCCTGTGTGGCTCAGTTGGATAAACATCCACCTTCCGTTCAGGTCATGATTCCAGGGTCATATTTGCTGCTAAGAAAAAAATGCTCCCCAATTAAATACAAATGATTCTTAGGTTATCCATTGTTTTGCTGTTTCTATGCCTGAGGTTTTTCTTTCTTTTTATACTCAAACCTCTTTGAAGGGCCCCATATTTAATTTATTGAGCCACACATCAGGCTCCCTGCTCAGTGGGGAGCCTGCTTCTCCCTCTCTCCCTGCTGTCTCTCACTATCTCTGTCTCCGTCTCTCTCAAATAAATAAAATCTTAAAAAAATAAAGTGCCTTTTTAGGAAGGTTTTTTTTTTTCTATTTCTAACTTTGTTGTAGTTTCTCATTTTTATTTATGAATGATTATTGAATGTGTTTTTATTCCTGCATCAAAAGAGATAATCATCATGTTTTTCTTTTTTAATCTGTTAATATGATAAGTTGTATTATTCACTTTTCAAATGTTAGGTCAATCTTACATTCCTGACATAAACCAATCTCAGTCGTAACCACTTAGTACAGACGACTGAATTTGGCTCAGGGGTATGTGGAGGGCTAATTTTGCATTGATGTTAATGAGTGAGACTGGTCTCTTGAGTCTTTCTTCTTACACTGGTTTTATTTATTTTGGAATCAGTATCAGGCAAGCTTCTTAGAATACATCGCTGAGTGGTATTTCCAGGAATGCTGTTCTCTAGAGGGGCTAAACACAGTAGTTGCCTTTTTCTTTAGTACTTGGTAGAACTCACTTGTTAAGCTACCTGGGTTTGATGTTTTCTTTAGAGGAAAATTTTTAACTAATTCGCTATTAAGATTTTCCACTGCTTTTGAACTTGACATTGATAATTTTAAATTTCCTAAAAACAAGTCTAGCTATCTAAATTTTAGTTAATTGGTGTATGTTGTTTATAGTTATCATCTTATCATTTTAAACTTTGTGGCTTAAACCGATAGTTTATTTTTCATTCTTCATATTTCTTATTTTTACCCTTCTCTTCCTCTTGTTTGTTAGTCTTGTCAGGAGTTTTATTTTTTTTTTTTCCTAGAATGAACTCTTTAATTTATATACCTTCTTTGTTGTATTTTTCATTATATTAATTTCTGCTCCCCTATGCATCTTTTTCTTCCTTCAACTTTCTTCGTTTTCTTCTCTGATATTATTTTTCTTAGTTCCTACTTTAGACTAGTTTTGCACATTCCTTCTCTTACAATGTAAACATTTAAGGTTACAAATTTCTCTCTAAGAAGCACTTTGGCTTTACCCAGAAGTTTTGAAACTATGATTTTTTTTTTATTATTGTTTGGGTCTGAATGTTTTATACTTACCTTTATAATTTCTTCTTAGATTCATAAGTTGTTTAGAAGTGCTCTTTTAAATATCAAAATATGGACATTTAAAATTTATCATTTAGTTATTTATTATAAATTTAATTTGTCATGAGTTAAAAGCCAGTCTATATAATATTAATTCTCTTAACTGCATTGAGGCTTATATTATTTGGCTTTTACGATTGACACATAGAAATTGTGTTTAAGGTGTACAATTTGATGTTTTGATTTACCTAGGGACTAGTCCCTTTTTTTCCGTGGGCAATGTGTTCCAAGACCCCCAGTGGATGCCAGAAACTGTGGATATACATACACATTATGTTTTTTTCTGTACATACATACCTGTAAACAAGTTTGATTGATAAATTACAGTAAGAGACTCTTAACTATAGGAAACAAACAGGGCTGCTGGAGGGGTGGGGGCTGGGGACGATGGGAGAGCTCAGTGGCGGACATTAAGGAGGGCACTTGTGACGAGCACCGGGTGTTATATGCAAGTGACGAATCACTAAATTGTACCCCTGAAACTACTAATACACTGTATGTTAACTCACTTGAATTTAAATAAAATCTTTAAAAATTAAATTAGAGTAAGAGATCAACAATAGTAGCTAACAATAAAATAGAACAATTATGAGAAGATACTGTGATAAAAGTTAGGTGAGTGTGGTCTCTCACCCTCTCTCAAAATACCTGGTTGTACTCCACTCACCCTCCTTCTCCTCGTGATGATGGGATAAAACACCCACGTGGTGGGGTCAAGGAGGTGAGTGACGGACTATGAGGCTACCACTGACCTTGTGAAGATACGGCAGAAGGACGACCCTCTGCTTCCGGACCGTGGTGGCCTGTGGGTAACCAGCTGAGACTGAGGAGGGGAGTAGTGCTCACTGTGAAATGATGGTCACGATCAAGCTAATAAAATATCCACCACCTCACATCACTTCATTTTCTTTCTTTCTTCCTTTTTTTTTTTTTTTTTTGTGGCGAGAACTCTGGAGATCTACCCACTTAGCCGATGTTAAATAGACAATACAGTGTCGTTAACTATGGCCACCAAGCTATGCATTAGACCTTCAGGACAAAGGGCTCACGACTTTAGCGCACCTTATTTTATAGCCTAACATGCGTTTAACTCCATGCATGCTTCAAGTCAATCTGTATTTTATGCGCCTTCAGTGGGTGGGTTCTGACAATTAGTATCTTTAAATGATTTATATCCTTACTTAGGATTTATCTAACTATCTGGTGTATTATGTACTCGGGGGGGGTCGGATATCTTACTTCGGCAGTGGAAGTAATCATTTTGCTTATGGTTCCCCCACCTGATTATGGGACATCCTCCATAGGGACAGTCCCCTTCTAATGCATGGCATCGAGCAGAACGCGCGAAGGGACGGGGGCTCCCAAGCAGGGGAGCAGAGCAGAGGGCTGGCCACACATGCCTGGGTCCTCGTCCAATTTCACCAATCAGATCAGGTCAGTGGTTCTCAGACTTGACCTTGCTCCAGATCATCTTGAGGCTTGTGGAAACACAAATTGCCAGGTCCCACCGTCAAGCTTTCACATTTAGGTAGGTCTTGGATGCACATTCTCACTAAAATAAAATTCATTATTTATGGTTATGGTTTCCCCGAGGAGATTCCAGGTGACTTGTTAAGTCTCATTTAACCCTCGGTTAACCAATGCCCCCTCCCCTGCCACTTTTTGGGAAAGCTCAAAAAGGCTGTCACTTGTTCACTAAGGGAGGCAAAGAACTAGAGAAATTACCTACAATTTCTTATTTTTAGAACTTTATGACGGTAGAGAACAAAATACCTTTCCACTAATGACTCTGTAGGCTCATATAAATCCTGTTTAAAAGGATTTTCTGCATCTGGCCTACATTTAAGTGAAATGTTACTTCTGGGTTCACACAGGCTCTGAAAAGCCAACAGGTGGCAGGAATGGCAGAGAAAGTGAAGACTCAGTGGGCACGATCAGACTCTGTTTTGTTAAATGCTGTTCTTTCCTCTTGATCGGGAGATTTGACATTTTTGAAATGAGTTCAGACTCTTCATCCACTAACTGATCTTGGAAAGAAATGCATCCATTTTCCTGCTGTGGGAAATGTAATGAGAAAACAGACACAAAATATTCCAGTATAAATGGCATGTTTGCCTAAGAGATTGTGGGGTTAGACAGGAGCACGGGATGGTTCCAAGGAGGAGGGAACCCACTCCCACCTCTGGATGGCAAAGTAGAAACGCCAGGATGCCTGGGGCCGAAAGCCGGCCAGAGAAAGCATCGTATGTGCCCCGCCACGTTCTCTGTAAGTGGGACATTTATTCTGTGGGAGAGACAGGCCCCCTGCGGACTGCCATGACCCTCTGAATTTGCAGGCCACCGACTGCTTCTCCCACCGTGTGGCGCTCGGTCAAGGCCACAGACCTTCTGTTTCAGGTCAACACGGCAACTTAGAGGGCACGCACCCTGGTGATATGGTGGGAAGGGTTAGAAACCCTTGGTGTTGTCCACTCCCAGCCTATTTCTAAATTCCCATGTAACTTGTTCAGGTTATTTCCCACCCACCGACTTCAGTTTTATCTTCTGTAAAGACAAGAGGGATTTTGAGGAGATGGCTGCTTAGGCCCTGCCTAACCCAGAAGTTCACCTATGTGCAGATGGTGTCTGCTCCAAGTAAGTCTTCAAACGTTCTCTGTTGGCTTAACCTGGGATTGAACCTTGTTCCCTGGTCTCACCAGGGCAGGCCCTTCTGGTCCCGCAGCCACTCCTGCAGGAAAGCAACAATCGCTTTGACTAGGGACGGGTTTGGTTCCTGCTGTTGTTGTTACTCCCCATAAGATTAGCCTTCATGGTTTAATAATATTAAAACAAGTTTCTTCTTATTTAGGACCCCCCCCCCAAAGCTCAGAGCAGAGAATGTAGTCCAGTTCTGGGCTGGATGGTCAGGGAAAACTGACCTGAGGCCAAGGCTACATTGTCCTTGGAAAAACCTCAAGTGGGACAGTCTATCTTCATTGAATAAGTGGGAATTCCCAAATATTCTATAGCTCTAGTGGGAGGGAGGTCAGTGCTACTATATGTCACCCCACATACATTTTCCTTCCAGTAAAATAAGTTAAAATAAACACCAAGTCATCCTTGCCCTAGAAATAAAGTATCTCAACATCATTAGGAAAAAACCAGAAACCCAAAACCTGTTCACTCTATCATTTTTTAAAAGGCTGCCCAGAATTATTTTAAAAATAAGTTTTCTTTTTGTATTTTCAGTAGAGTTGCTGCCATGTTATCCTGAGACAAGGCATCGCCTATGAGGATCCTACAGTTCCATGTCTGGTCTGAAGGGAACTTTCAGAGAAGTCCCATCTAGGTCCCCAGGGGATTCGGATTCCAAGGTCTGGAAGGGTTGGGGAAATATCAGAATCAATGTCTTGCGTGGCTACTTTACTTTCCCTCAGTCCCTTTCTGCCAATCCAGGCACTGCTTCCCTTCAATTTCATGACCTCCCCCCACCTTCGGGGCACATAGAGCAAAACTGAAATGTTTATATCTTGGTATCAGTCAATATGTCACTGGTGGTGATGGAGGTGGTGATGGTCATGGTGGTGATGGTGGTGGTGATGGAGGTGGTGCGGCGGGAAGAGAGGGTGGGAAGGTGGGATCATTTTGCTTATGGTTCCCCCCCCCGATTACGGGAGGGAGAGGGATGGAGGACCGAATCTTCAAAACAAAACTGCAAACTCTGAAAACAGAAATCGTGCCTTCTTTTTATTATCTCTCTTGGTTCCCAGAGCTAGCACTGCGCTCATAGGAGTCCATCCATGATGTTGCCCGGATGACTGACTGACGATCTCAAACTCACAGTGCAGGGCATATTTCCGTGACTCACTTCTAACCATCAGCACCCCCAGCACCCTTATCTCTAGCACCCAATCCTCCCCGTAAGAGAACAAGTTCCCAGCTACAGTAGCTTCAACCTTTCTTGTACCGCAGGATTCCAGGAACATGGAGCCGTGTGCTTCTACCAGCCATCTTCCCATGGTTTCCCAATCCACATCTGAACATTCACCTTAGAAGTTCTTTCATTTTTCATTTGGCAATCTTGTTTTCCTCCTTTCTCGGGGCTTCTCCAGGAATCCCATCCTGAACATAATCCCACAGTCAGCTTTTGTTCTTCCAAATTCTTTCAAACACAGTTCCATCTCTCTAATTTCCAAGTTTGCCTAAATATCTGCACCTGGATCCTTATTTTTGGTTATTTTTTTCTCAGATATGTCCTCTCGCCCATGTTAGGTAGGCATGGGTTCAGAGGCTATGTCTCTCTGATCTCTACAATGTTCTCAGTTTGCCTCAATCCAAGACTCAGTCCACTTGAATTGGAATATGGAGTGTGTTTGAAAAAACTTATTTGATTGATTGTTTGATCGACTAACCAATTAAATCCTACAGTCACCGAATGACTCTGTAGATCCTCAGGGTCCCTTCAACATAGCCCTAATCCTCTGGGTGAACCTTCTGAAAGCGTCCTTCACCTCCTTGTTGCGAAGGGTATAGATGATGGGGTTGAGGAACGGGGTGAGAATGGCATATACCAGGGCGATACGCATGTCCGTGCCCTTGGAGCGGCTCTTGGGTGGCCCCACATACACCATGAAGGCAGAGCCAAAGAATAAGGCCACCACGGTCACGTGGGAGGAGCAGGTGGAGAAAGCCTTGGCCCGGCTGCCAGCCGAGGGCAGCTTCAGCACAGCCCTTAGGATACCCCCGTAGAGTCCTAAAATGAACACAAAGTTGCAGCCAGTGGCCACACCAATCACGGTCCCGTGGACGCGAGCGTTCCAGCCTGGGTCCACACATGCCAGCCGCATCAGTGGGGCCAGGTCGCAAAAGTAGTGGGCCACCTCTCTGAAGCAGAAGGGCAGACTGGCTGTGAGGCTGGCCGGCGCCAGTGCCGCGGAGAAGCCGGCCACCCACGTGGCCCCTGCCAGCCATAACTGCACCTTTCTGCTCATGAGCGCGTGGTAGTGGAGTGGGCGGCAGATGGCCAGGTAGCGGTCCAACGCCATAACCCCCAGCAGGTAGCACTCGGTCATGCCCAGGGAGTGGAAGACGTACAGCTGGGTGAAGCACACCGCTGCCGGGATGGGTGAGCGCCCACGGAGCCACGTGTGCAGCAGCGTGGGCACTGTGGTGCTGACATACCAGAGTTCCAGGAAGGAGAGGACACTGATGAAGAAGTACATGGGCGTGGACAGTCCCGCATCTGCCTGCACCAGCACAATGATGAACAAGTTCCCTGCCAGCGTGAGGAGATAGATGCAGAGGATGCCCAAGAACGCCAGAGGCCGCAGTGTGCTGGGGGCAGGGAAACCAGCAAGGAGGAAACTCTGGGTCCACGTGTGATTCAGCTGGTCCATGACTCCTAGGAACTACTTTGGGATCTTCCTGTCTTTGGAAAATGTTCCTCGTGCCAAGAACGCTAAGTGTGAGCACCTGGTAGGGTCTTGAACTTCTCTACCCAATGCCACTCCCTTTGCAATAGAAGAGTTGCACTTCCGAGGGCAGACTTGGTCAGACCCACATCTTAGAATCTGTTGTTGACAAGGCTGCAACTGGAAGCCAAGGCTCCTGATCCCAGTTCAGTCCTTTTCTAATTTATAATATTGGGTTCTAGAGAGTCAGGTACCTGGATTTTGTCCCTATTCCACCATCAGGAAATAGGAGACATAGGAAAATTCCTACCTCTAGCCTTCCTGTACTTTCCAATGATGAAAAGACCAGCAAAACTGGGGTGTGGAAAAGAAAGGAGTCATCCCCCAAACATGACTGTCAGGGACTCTTTCTGAAAGCCCTGCTGGCTTGTGGACTGTGCCCACAAGCTCTGGAGGGAGAGGTGGGGAATGACAGAGATGCAGGGGCCCTGAGAACAGTCCCTGACATCTCAGGTCCATGGTGCCCGATGGTGGCTCCCTCAGCAGACATGCCGTGTCTTTTGAAAGATGATCTCCGCAGGAGAAATGCACCGGGAATTCTCATGGAGAAAAACCATGAGGTCAGAAGTCCCAAGCAAGAAGTCCTACAGTATAAAAAGAAAAGACTTCTCTGAATCAGAGATTTGGCTTTGGCATGTGTTCTGTCACTGACCAGCAATGCACACTTAGCCAAGCAACTCCTCACATACCCTCCACTTCTTCTCTAAAATTGAAAAAAAAAAAAAAAAAGATTTGCACAGATGTATTCTAAGACTTACAACACAGAAAATGTATGGTTCCCTAAAGTCACTGAAAAATGTTTTTGGGGTGAGGGTGGAGATAAGTGATCTACACGAAGGTCCCAGAGTTCTCCTCCCACACCCTACACCCTAATGGTCTCCCCTAGGCAAGGTCAATGCCCTCCCTTCATCTTCTGCTTCCCTGTGCTCACCTCTGCTGTCCCATCCCTGCCCATTACTTGACTGTTTGGATGACATTAACACTCATAGCGTCCTCCTCAGCATCCTTTATACCCCAAGACTCTCCCCTACTTATATCTCATGTTCCTGGCCACGCTGGTCTCCCTCCGCTCCTTGCTATGTGCTCCCCGGGGTTGCTGGGTGTGACTAGCTCTCCCCAGGGGTTTCTCTGAGGCAGGAAATTGGGCACAGGGAAGTGAGGCAGATCTGCTCTATTTCTCAAGTGACTTTTCTCAACCCTGCAACCCTGATTGTTGGGCTCAGAATCCAGTCTCAGGGACGTTGCCTCTTGTGGGCCACTACAAGTTTTTGCAAGTTCCATATAGCTTTCTCTGAGGAGAGACAGCCCATCTCACATAATCTTGTGCACACATGGACAGTAACAGAAGTGAACGTCATCTTTCTAGAAATTGCCTTGTAAGACTTCTCAATCAGCTTCATTTCCACCAAAGACAAGGGCTGGATGACCCAGGAAGACTGAACCATCAGTTTGCCCATGACTAGCCTTGCCATGGTTTGAGAAAGGTCAGCAGCCACAACATCCTTCTTTGGTTCCCTTCCTGTCCATGACAACCATGATGACCACCGCCAATGGCTGCCCATGTCCACTATCACCCATTCACTGAGGCACTCATCACTGCATGTCTGCTCTGTGCCAAGTGCTGGCCCAGACCACTGCCACCAACTCCATCACCCCTGCCATCACCCCTTATACCACCACCACCATTACAACTACACAGGACACCCACGTGCTGCTGATCCAGCTTCCCGTCATCACTCTCAGGTTATGACCATCAGCATCATCTTCATAAAGGTCTTGCAGTCAGCATATGAACCCTGACCTCGACTGGCTACCATACCTATGCATGCACTGGGTGGTTATAAAGACCATATAAATAATAGACAGAAATCATTAACCCATTGGAGAATAATAGATCTGCCTCACTTGTAGATGCAAATGTGGTTTAACATTTAGGAATCAGAGACACAGGATAAGATAGTAGCAAAACTAAATGGGCTCTCAGGACATTAACCATGAGAGATTTGCTCATACCACAAAAACTTAGAGCCAACCATCTTAGCTCTTCAGGTCAACTGAGAAAATCTGCCTGAGAGAGCTAGAGTAGTTTACTTGGTTTTGAGAATTTTACTTTAGAAAACGATATAACCTCAAGATCAGAAGAATCTCTACTTGAGTAAAAAATTCTCAGCTGCTTGGGCAATTAGAGGTTCTCATACAGTCATTTCTAGCCCCGAGTCTATATACTTCATGTCACCTGAACAGCTGACCTTCCTCCAGGATGGATGTTTGCAACTGCCATTTGACAAAATTGCTGCGCTCCCCACAGTCCCAAACACCAAACGCCCCTAATTTGCAGTCTTACTTGTGGATCTGTGAGATTCTGAGACAGACCTCCCCCATGCTCTGTAGTGCCCTGTTGTTTATCAACCGGCTTGGCAATAAGAGTACGTTACCCTGACTGTGTTTGCCTTCAGAAAGCAATCGATGTGACACACACGTGTGTTTACAAGAAGTTTATACACCAACGCAGATATGCGTTTATAAGAAGTTTATACACAAACGCAGATCGAGGTAATAATTTGTGCTAAAGAATTGGCAGCGTTCGAGTTAAAAGTAGCAAGAAGAAAGACTATAAATGTTGGAGTGTTAGAAATGTACGCTTTGCTTGGCTGAGGAGGACATTTATTTTCTTCACTTCCTCCTTCACCTGCAGGACATGCTCACTTAATATTTATTCTGTATTAAAAATGGAAAAAGAGCAAGAGGTACCTTCTGGTGCCTCCCTCAAGTATTTACAATGTAGCAAAAGAGAACAATATAGCAACTGATGACCTGCCAGGCTGTTAAGTGAAGAAAGTAGGATTTCCAAAGTGTCAACATTTGACAGTATGATTGTTAATACTTGAAAAAAAAAGCCTGTGTACAGGAAGTGGTTAGAAATAAGAGATGAGTAATTGTTCAAAACAATTGTATAAGTGAGTTTTTATTTTTATTCATCTACATATTCTGTATTATGGACATATTTATATATAATATTATTCTTCAAGGAAAAAAAAAGTGAACCAAAGGTTAGAAAAGGGGTTATCAAAAGCAGCTTAAATAGTTTGAGGAGAGAGAAAATCGCAATGATTCTGTTCTTCATTAATTAAATATATTTGTTAATTTTTTTCATTTTCCACGCTATTAAGAAAAATATGAGATATATAAAATATAATCCCTTTCCTCAAGAGACTTAATTTGGAGTGAGGAAGACAGACCCCAAAATAGGCATTTATAAAACAACAGGGGCTCTTAAATGTATGAAGAGATATTCAACACGACTCATAGTAAGATTCATACAAATTTAAATACATTGAGGTACTTTCCTCACCTTCAGATTGACAAAGATCCAGAAGTTTAAACACACCCTTTGTTGGCAAGCCTGCTCGGGCATTGCTCATAGGAGTACAGAATAGCATGATACATTTGGAGGAAAATCTAGCAACACTCAGGCTCACTACAGGTTCAGTCGTGCACAGCAATCCCGCTTGCAGGAATCTGTCTTGCAGATATGTATGCATGCATATACGAAATGATGTGTACACAAAGTTATTTGTTGTAATTCTGTTTGTAGCAGCAAGGCTGGAAGCAGCCCGTGAACCTTCCAGTAAGGGACCGGTTAAATTAAACACACAATGGAACACCACGGATCCATTTACCAAAAGGCCATTTCTATAGCGATATGGAATGATCTCCAGAGCACATATGAGAATATTCATATTTACTTGTTTTTGCATGAAGAAAACACTGCAGGGTAGTTGTTTCCTACTGTGGGGATGAGGGCTGGCAAGGGATAAGAAGGGGCAAATGGACATGGGTCAGAGAAATACTCCTCTGCATATCCATTCATGATTTTTTTTAATAATGTAGATATATTATCTATTAAACAAATATTTTAAAATACATATTAACATAGTGACACGGTGCAATCATTATATCCTGGTTTGCCCAAGCGAGTTCTGGTCAATGCCTATTTTCCAAAGATAATTATTAGTAGTGCCCCGATTCATTCTTAAAAATATCTGGGTTTATTTAATTGGTAAACTATATAAGCATCTGGGTGATAGAATGTTAGCTTTAAAGATACTGCAGAGTTTGTGGTCTGAATATGTATGTATATGCACACATACATATCATTCTCTGGCTCCTTCCTTTTGCCATGTTGACAACAGCTTTATCACTCCAGAAAGAGAAAAATAAGTCAATAACATGTATATATATCTATGTATGTAGTGTATATAGATATATATATATATATATATAGTATATAGAAAGCTATATTATGATCTAGTATCTAGAAATAATCATATATGCTTATATATAAGTATATAAATGGTATACATAATCTATAGAAATAGGTACGCATACACAGTATATATAGAAATAAGTTTACATATACAGCGTTTAGAAAGGAGTGTATGTACTTACTTCTCTCCTTCTGGAGTAACAGCACCGATGTTAACATGGAAGAAGAAAGAAACCAAAGAGTTGGCCCTGAGATGTCCACCCAATGAGTCACATGGATGCATGACTTCTGACTTCCTTCCGCATCATAGCAGAAGAAAAGAAGTGATATTTGTAAGACACAGTGAGGTGAACAGGAAGGCTGCTTGCCGACCCATGCACATGGCCCAGGGGCTGATTTCCTGGGGCTCTCGCTCACCCCTCAAAGGGAGAGGTGCAGGGGGAGGAGTCAGTCACTCTCCTCATGTCTGCACCTGGAGGGAAGCCCTGCTCTAGGGGCGACTGGAATGGAAAGGCTTCCAGAAGCCCGTGGAGTAAGAGGGGGGGTGAGTCCAGAGCACTGCCCTGGCGTCCACAAGAGGAACGATTGCTGGCTGGGGTTGGGAAGGGGACCTCCTCCCCGTCACCCCCACGAGGTCTGCAGGAAGTCCAATCGTTCATTCATTCCCTTTTCATTTACTAGTCAATGGACGGACACATAGGCTCCATACGAGGAGTCAGGAGTGGGACGTGGGCTGTCCTGAGTCGTCAGGTAAGCACGTCTGTCCCCACGGCGGGACTGTGGTCCCTACAGCTCACCGCACGGTACTGAAGAGTAGGACCTGAACATTCGCCAGGGATGCTTTCGGCCCGCCACCGGGGTATGCGCTGACCTGTGAGCTCCCCTCAGCAAGAGGAACGGAGACAACACAGTGCAGTCGAACAGAAAGACCCCAAAGCCACGCGTTAGGGCAAAGGGTTAATTTTGCAAAGGCAGGGAGAAGCGCACAGGAGGCTCCAGGGGGATTTGAGAAACCTAGATCCAGAGAAGATGCTTGATTTGGAGTCTTACCAATTCCACTAACCCACACGTGACAGCCATGGATGATTCACACAAAATGGGGCTCGCTCAGGGAAAGGGATTCCCCCCACTGCAGAAAGCTATGTGGCAAATTTGAAATAATAATGACCATTTTTTGGTCATTATTATTTTCCAAGTATAAACTAAAGTAACCGTCACAAGTATTTTGGTCATTATTATTTTCCAAGTATAAAATAAAGTAACCCTCACAAGAATTACTTAAATGAGATTCCACTGTGGTCCACATTTTCCAGATGAGATTGAGCGCCTGGTCCGAGGTCATGGAACAAGAAGTGCTGGCGATAATGATTGATTGAATCAGGCACACGGGCTTCAAAGGCCCTTCTGGAACCACTATACTGCCCTGCCTCCAGGATAGTAAGGTTGCTTTATTATTTATGGAATACCTCTTCACTCTCAGGAACACTCAGGGTTAGGCACCTTGTATGTGTCGTTTCCTTTAATCTTTATAGAACGGTGTGGAGATCATTATATACACGTATAACATCATGAGAAAAATGGATGTTTGGAGAGAGGTTATGTTTTTTTACCGGCATAAATAGAAGTGGCAAACTGGGGTTTGGACCAGCACCTCCCCCTCTCTGTTCTGGATTCTCGGATCTCGGGCCCTGCTTTCTCTAGGAAGTGTGGCAACCCCAGACTCAAAGGTCCCTGAGCAGGAGGGAACGTGAGCGGCCAGGTGCTGCGGCTCCGGTTGGACAGAGAGAGCGAGGCCGCGGATCTCACCAAGGTCACGCCCGCCAGAGAGACTGGGACCGGGGGTCGGGTCCATGTCTCTTCACAGCAGCTCCAGGAATCTTTGGGGTTTTTGTTTGTTTGTTTGTTTGTTTTGTTTTTCATTTTTACAGAAAAACAATTGAAAACAATTTTATGAGGACAGAGACCCGTCTCTGCCATGCTGCAGTCCTGCCTTTGTCCCCAACGAGCCACGCATCCTCAGCAGGGCCTGTCACTTCCCTGGCCTGCCGTTCCCTGGCCTGAAGAACAAGAAGACTGAACTCTAGGATCTCAGCAGAGGAACTAGTTGGGAGCCGGCGGAAAAAAGTGGGTGTAACGGTGACGGGGCTTCTGGTCCCCAGTCCTACTTTCTATTTGAGTCTGCTTTCTACTTTGTGCATATCTGCTTCCTATATTATGGTTCTAATGTTTGTTTGTTTGAAAATATGGGATCAGATGATTTCCTGGGTGTCTCCCCTGACTCTTCAAGAGAGTCTATTTCTTGCTAGGCGAGGCTGCAACTGCTGAACTGACATGAAGAAGGAATGAGCATTCCCATCCCGTGGCTGCCGGCCTGAGGCCAGGGTGCCCCTGAACAGGTGATAGGATGCAGCACCCTCATCAGAAGAGTCAACGAGAGTCGGGCCTCAGGCGTCTGGATTGGGGCCCAGGAACCAAAGGCTGTATGAGAGCCTAACTGAACTAAAAACTCCTACTAATGGCAGGGATAGGGAAACAGGTCTGCGCAGCAAGGGAGGTGGGCAGGCCTGAGACCTCTGACATACTAATGACTCTTCCGTTTCTTCCACGTCTCACACAGAATCCAGGTGCATTAAGAGACTAAGGATGAGTTTTTTAGTAGATCCGGTGCCACAGGCCAGGGCAGGTGGAATCATCGTAATGCTGAGCTCCAGCATTTTCTGAATCGATTGCCTTTAATTGTGTCTCCCACTTACCGCCTGCTTGTATGTCTTCCTCTCCGTCCATTCTGAGCTGTCGCTAATCATGGAACCCACCTCCTTACCTACCTATATTGGTCCTTTGCCTAAAACGTCCTCCCCCCCCACCCCACCTGGGCATGACCCCGAGATCCATTCTTTTCCTAGACTAGTCGTGTAACATTCTGAGCCTCACTTTCCTTATGTACAAGCTTATAGACCCACTTCAGTGGGCTCTCAAATAGCATTTCTGCTATTCCTACTAATTTGTTGGTGGTAGATACATAGGTTTTGAATAAATTACTAACGGTTGGTCTGAGGGGGCTGAAAGATCAGGCAACTCTGAATGTCATTTCAACGGACCTCCATTAACAAGGGCTAAAACACCCCACCCACGTAGTCAGTCCCCGTTCTGGGTAAGCTCCCAGAGCCTCGGACCTCTGCTCGCTAGATGGGGAGTCAGCATGAGTTCTGTCCTGCCTCGCTCAGTGCAGAGGCACTCCTGAGATGGGGGAGTGTTTGCTGAGCAGCACAGAGCTGTGCCCACGTGTGGGGCCTGAAGGAATCCTTCCGGGTGGGGGTGGGGAGCCCAGACAGCATCCACGGACTGGGGGATGGCCTAACTTAGTTAAAACAAAAAAACAAAAACAAAACTCTACTAATGGAAGGGGCAGCCAGGATGGGGAGACAGGGGCAGGGTCTGAGACCTCTGATATACTGGGGCTTCTGTTTCTGCCATGTGTAACACAGAACCTGGGCGCATGAAGACACTCTCAGCTCACGCCCAGCAGCACAGGACCGTGCTGACAATCTTCGAGCAGCGTGGCCAAAACTAACCTTAGATATTCCCCTGCTTCTCAGTTAGATCTCAGGCAGTAGTACTGAACCCCATATCCTTAACCAACCCGGGCTTTTGCTCGTGCCCCGCTTTGGTCAAGCAGACGCGTCTTGGACCCATTGCTGAACCGTCACTGTCACACGGAGCCTGTGTGAAGGACCTGGATATACCTAGATTTCCCACAGGGAAGCAGGACGGCCAGACCCATCCAGCTAAGGAATCCCTCCCACAAAACTTTTCTTCTGAGCAACTCAGGGGACAGAGCAAGGCGCTCACAAGTTTGCTAATGAGAAGGCAAACAAGCTGTTTAATTGAGCTGGGGAAGCCAGAGGGTGAGGCAAGGGTGCTGCTCCCAGGGGCTCTGCCTGCTTAATGAGGCACAGTCTTAACTTTGGTAATTATCAGCCTTTTGTCTGCAGAGACCGCCCCCTTCCTGAGTTGTGGAGTGGGCACTTTGGGGAGGCCCCCGTCTTCTCTGCTTGCCTCCCTCGTTTCATCCTAATTGGGAACATGGGAATGCAGACCAAGATGTCGAGAAAGCAGCTCTAGTATACCGTACTTCCCAGGCCCAGTCAGGAGACGCCGGGGTCCCAGCTTCGCCTGAGCCCCACAGAAGAGTGTCTGTTCCCTGCACTCAGCGGAGGCGCTGTGGACGTACAAGTGGGGGGGCCGGGGAGCAAACAGGCCTGAGTTTGAGTCCAAGCTCTGCCACTGACCAACAGACTCAGAGGCAGTCACACACTTTCCCTGACCCCTATTTCTGTGGTACTGAAATATGGAGATTGGATTTTATAAATTCCATGGTTTTTTTTGAACTCCAATTTTCTGAACTATAATAAATAATGTGGTTTTTTTTTTCATTCTGATACCCAGGAAAACAGCATCAAGGATCAAGAGTAGTAGACTAACTTATGCTTTGAAAAAAAAAAAAAAAGAGAGAGAAAGTTTCTTGAGAGTGAAGGAAATGGAAGAGAAACAGGGAATAGCACAATAGACAAAGGTGTGCCCAACCCCCACAAACAGGAGCACACACCACCTGAGTTCAGACAAAGGAAGGGATGGCCACAGTGTTTGCTCTTTCAGATAGTTTTTTAAACTCTCATTTCCTTTTTAAGAAAAAAAATGATCATTTCCTTCAAAAAAAAAATAATAAAGTGGTCCTGAGCGCCTGCCTGTCAGCGCATCCCTGCTTGTCTGTCTGTCCATCCGTACATACTCGGCGCTGTGTCTCCTGGCTGCCAGGGGCGAGTTAGCCCATGCAGTCAGAAAACCCGGCATTTGAATCCCACTTCCACAAATCGGCAGTGACAGGATGAGGTGCAATTTAACTGAACCCTTCCTGCCTCATTTTCAAAATTGAAAATGTCAATAATATCTACTTCTAAGGTTGTTGTAAGAACTGAAATAATTTATGTTGGCATGGGGTGGATGCTGCGAGAATGAAATCTAACTTTGCCGATTGCTATTCGGATGAGCATTACAGTGACACACCTAGTTCCGAATAAAACCAGAGAGATGGCCCTTACATCCAAGAGTCTAGTCCACAGAGGGCTTCAACAAAGGGCATCAACCCAAACAAGTTTCAGGGCTGCAGTGTCCCCGTGTCCCTTCAGAAGCTCTGTGACCACGTCCGCATTAATTAAAAGTGGTCACCTCACGATGGGCTCTGACAAACAAACTGAGGGCTCTAGAGGGGAGGCGGGTGGGGGATGGGTTGGCCTGGTGATGGGTATTAAGGAGGGCACCGTTTGCGTGGAGCACTGGGTGTTATGCGCAAACAATGAATCATGGAACACTACATCCCAAACTGATGATGTAATGTGTGGTGATTAACATAACAATAAAAATTATTTTAAAAAAATAAAAATAAAAGTGGTCACCTCAGACACTGAGCCAGACTGTTCCCTTCAAGGATCTGAACTCCTTCTGACAAGGGGCGAAGCACAGCAGATGCTTTTTAGGAGGTCCCACCTAGAAACGAGGGAGGTCTCAACAAAGGCGTACCAGCCTTCATGAGTTATCCGGAGGAATCAAGCGACACAAGAAAGGAACCTGACCAACGGCTGGTACAGAGGAGACATTTAGTTAATAAGAAGTCCCTGTCTTCCTCCCTTTTAGAAGTGCCCCAGCTGCTGAAATCCCCCCCACGGTGGGATCACTCATCATCCTGCCCACGGAGTTTCATATTAGCTCTGGTCTTCCTGTGTGTTCTGGTGCAAAGAATTCTTCCGCTGTCTTTAAACACCATAACACATTTTTTTCATTTTTTTAATAGATCTTATTTTTTAGGGCAGTTTTATGTTCATAGCAAAACTGAGCAGAAATTACAGAGCTCTCCACACCTCCTGCCCCCATGCATTCACTGCTTCCCCCACCATCAACATCCTGTACCAGACGACCACTGATGAACCCACACTGACTGACGCACCATTTTCACCCAATGTCCATGGCTGCGTGAGGCTTCAGCCTCAGTGGTGCACATTCTATGGGTTTGGACAAATGTATGCTGTCACGTATCCATTGTAGTATCACTCAGTCTAGTTTCACTGCCCTCAAAATCCCATGTTCCTCCTCTCTCTCTCCCCTACTCCCTGACAACCACTCTTTTTACTATGTCCACACCGTTGCCTTCTCCAGAATGTCATGTAGTTGGAATTATTCTGTTTGGAGCCTTTTCAGATTGGCTTCTTTCACTTAATAACAAGCAGTTAAGGTACCTCCATGTCTTTTCATGGTTTGACAGCTCGTTTCTTTTTACATTGACTAATGGTCCAAATGTACACATGATGTTGGTTTGGATTAAGACAATCGGCTTTCTTCGTTTCTGTAGACAGCCTCAGAACATTTGCCTACATTAGCTTTTGGGAAGGCTCATCCTTCCGGCAGATCCGGTGGTGGGTTTACCACAATACTGTCCCCTGACTGCTGCCATTTACTTGACATTCCAGGGTGTATGGAACTCCAGACTGCATGCACAGTGCCACAGGAAAAACACTGCAAAACAAAGGGTTTATCAGGCCCCCTAACCTTCAAGAAGCTCAGTGCTCTTCCAGATTTTTCGAGGCTTCAAAAATGAGTACACTAACCATTTGTATTTACCCATGACTAATGCAGAAAGCATGTGTAACCATGATTTTAATCATTGGGGTAAAGCAGCCTAGTCAAAAGGCAATAGTGCCAAACTCCTTTGATATATTTGAATAAGGACTTATATTTATAATGACCTTCTATCTCTGTGAAACTTCAGGTTTGTCACCTATTAAAAACTGGGTGAGTGCTTAGGAACCATTTAAACAACAGCAGGGTCATAGAAGGCCCACCCCCATTCCAGAAAATGCAGTCAAGTCCTAGCAGAAAGAGAAGCCTCTACCAACTTCTCCTGACAGTGCTGGTCCGTGAACAGGAATGCAGGGGAACGTAGCTAGGGGGCACACCTCTCCCATGTGATACGCTGAACCTCATTCAAGGGCTATAGGTTTCTAATGACCCACGTGTAAATGAGCTGAAAAAGAAAAGTCTAACGTTCAAACTCCCTTCAGCCACTGATACTTTTAAGTCAGAAAAAAGCAAAGAGGGATTTCTTGACTATTGTTTCTCCTTGTGCAAGATTATTATTTACCGACAGGAAACTTCACTTTCTTGGGCTGCTGAAATAGAAACCTACAAGTTTGAGAGGCGGAGCCTCAAAATCGCTCCCTAAATAAGAAACTCCTTTCTCAGATGTTAGCACAGTGTGAGATGAACATCAACAACCGTGTCTTTAAGTGACTCTACCCTGTGCCATTTTTCCTTGTTATCTTTCAGAAAACTTCATTTTCTCTGTCCTTCATGAGATTATAACATCATGAAGTAGACTGGGCACAGCTTTTCTTTCTTCTTTCTTTTTTTTTTTTCCGTTCAGACAAGACCGTGATACCTGCATTTCCGAGGACGGCTGAGGAGGACATATCTGGGAAGGTAAAGATGCGTGTGAATTTCTCTAAGAAAGCCCTGGGTAGAGTGGGTACCCACACAATCACAGTGGAGACTTCATTATGGGGTTGTCTGGGAGAAAAAGGGCTCTATCAACCATATGGAGAAAAGTGAAAACTGATTCCAGTCCTTCTCCTATCTAGGTGGAAAATAGACATCTTTCATCCTACCCACCCTGGGGCCTGAGCAAAGGGAAATGCGTTTTGACTTTTGCAAATTTAACATTAATTCTCACATGTCTACTGGCATAAGTTGGCATTTAGAGGAAAGCTTTGTTTTGTCCACTGGAGGATGAGCAGAAAACCTGGTGACTGGTGTTGGGCCTGGGTAAAAGACAAGACAGTAGCATGAGAAAATCACCATGAGCTAACATTAAGTAAAAGGTAAATCAGGACGTAAAGCTGTATTATGTGTATTAATACTAAGGGACTATCCCAATAAAAAAAAAAAAAATACTAAGGGACTATCCCAATTTACCAGGAGATAATCTCTCACTTCTACAAACACAGTTGCACCAAAATGTGGTTTCTTTACTTTTTCACGAGTCTGTTTAATTTTATTTTGAGTTTCATTCTACAACAAAGGCCAAAGGCATTATTTCAACGCTTTTTTGGATGGTTCCTCCTTTACTTAGTCACAGACAACTTTCATTGGTGCCAAGGGGTGAGGAAGAGTTTTAAATATATGACCTAGCTTTGGGATACATTTTGACCTTGTATGGCCTGGTACATGATGAATATTTTCTAATTATTTCATGGGTGCTTGAGAAGAATTTAGAAGTGTGGGATTTAGCATCCTGTCAGTTAGATAAAGGTTCTTAAGCTTGTTAATTGTGTTGGTCGAATCTAAATCTAAATCTTAACTATTTTTCACCTTGTTCTTTCAGCAATTGAGAGATGGTAAAATCTCCACCACTGATGGTGATTTTGTCAATTTCTCACATTGTCGTTCTCTTGATTTCAACCATATGTTTTTTAAATATAGTTTGCATATCCATGCAAGTATATATACTATGTGTGCATATGTGAAAATAAAGAAAACAAATATACTATATGCTTCTGTGTTGAGTAAAATGATAACAAATTATATATATTTTTTATTATTATTCAAGTACATAATTTAACTTTTATTTTCTTGGGAGTTGAACATTTTGTCATTATGTAGTGAAACTCCAACTGTACTGACATTTTTTTTTCCCTAAAACTTTATTATAAGCTACACGACTAAACTGGCTTTCTTCAAGTTAAGTTTTGAATAATATAACTTTTACTACGTTTTTGTTAAGTGACTTAATGCTCTATGTGCATTTGTTCAAGGATGTATAGCTGGATTTATTTTTAATCCAAATTGAAAACACTTGTCTCTGAGCTAGTGAGTTTGGTCCGTTTATATACATATTTTATGACTATGTTTTAATTTGATTCTGTCATCTTAGTTCATTTCAGTTTGCTTTCTTCTTCTCCCTTCTTGCCAGGTTTCTTTAACAATTTTTTATCTCTCTTCTCCTTAAAGACAAATGCCTTAGCAAACTCTCATATCCTCTGGCTCCTAACCTCCCGTTACTATGTTGATATACTTTCTGTTTTCCTCTCTCTGGTTCTTCCTGTGTTTATTTATAAGACTGCTGAGGAAGACAGTCGTTCCCTCTTACTTCCCTTTCGGTCCCCAACGTTTCTTAGACTTGTTCTTTTCTAGAATAGTTCTTGCCAAAGAGTTGTTAGTGTGGGTCTTTGTGTTGCCACACTTTTGAAGCTTTGAATCTGAGATTAATTTTCATTGTGGAAAAACACGTGTCACATAAAATTCACCATCTTAACCATTGTTAAGCATACCGTTCAGTAGTGTTGAGGGCATTTACACGGTTGTGTGACCAAGCCCCAGACCTCTTTTCATCTTGTGAAACTGAAACTCTGTCCCTGATAAACAACAAGGTCCCCATTCTCCCTCCCTCAGCCCCCAGCAAACATCCAAAACACTGCTTTCTGTCTCTGTGATTTGAATACTCTTGGTACCTCATACGAGCGAGTGTAATCATATAGTATTTGTCTTTTTGTGACTGTCTTACTTCACTTAGCGTAATGTCCTCAAAGTTTATCCATGTTGATCAGGTGCCAGAATTCCCTTTTTCTTTTTTTTCCTTTTTGCTATAAATGATTGCATTTATTTATTTATGTATTTATTTATTTTTATTCAAGTATAATTAACATACAGTGGTACATTAGTTTTAGATGTGCAATGAAAAGGAGACTCTTAAATATAAAGAACAAAGTGGTGGTTGCCAGAGGGGAGATGGGGAAGCAACTGGGGGAAATAGGGGATGGGGGTTAAGAATGCACTGATTGTGATGAGAATTTCCTTCCTTTTTAAGGTGGAATGATATTCCATTGTATTGTATACCACATTTTATTAATCCACTCACCCATTAATGGACAATTGTATTGCTTCAATCTTTTGGTTATTGTGAATGTCGCTGTAAGAAACATGGGTGTGTATATATTTCTTTCAGATACTGCTTTCACTTCTTTGTGGGTATATGCCTAGCAGTGGAATTCCTGGATCATAATAATTCTATTTTTAAGTTTTTGAGGGTTTTCCATATTGTTTGCATAACTGCTGCACATTTCCAACCACCGTATACAGGGGTTGTGACTTCTCTCTATCCTGACTGATTTATGCTATTTTCTGTTTGGTAGCAGCTATCCCAGTGGATGTGTTATGGTATCTCACTGTGCTATATTTCAATTTCCATAATGATTATTCTATAGTGAGTATTGATTATTATTACCCATTTTCTCCTATGCTCATTGTCCATTTGTATAGCATTTTTGATAAAAAGTCTAGTCAAGTTCTCTGCTCATTTTTAAACCAGGTCATTTGTTTTTCATTGAGTTGTAGCAGTTTTTATACATTAATCCCTTAGCAGATATATAATTAGCAAATATTTTCTGTCATTCCAAAGGAAAAGGTTTCCTTTCCCTCTGTTGCTTGTGTAGTATGGTGCACAGAAGTTTTTCATTTTGATGTGCTCAGGGTTATGTGTTTCTCTTTTGTTGACAGTACATTGGGTGTCACACTGAAGGACCCATTGCCACCTCCAGTGTCAGAAACCTTTGTCCTGATGTTTTCTGAGAGTTTTATCATTTTAGCTCTTATGTTTAGATCTTTAATCCTTTTGAGTTAATTTTTATATATGGCCTAAGCCAGTTTCATTCATTTGCATATGAATGTCCTGACTGCCCAACACTATTTTTGAAAAAAGAAGAAGAAGAAAAGAGGAATCCATCAAAATCCTAGAGGAGAACATAGGCAGTAACCTCTTTGACATCGGCCACAGCAACTTCTTTATTGATTCATCTTCAAAGGCTAGTGAAACAAAAGCAAAAATGAACTTTTGGGACTTCATCAAGATAAAAAGCTCTGCACAGCAAAAAAAACAGTCAACAAAGCAAAGAGGCAACCCACAGAATGAGAGAAGCTATTTGCAAATGACACTACAGATAAAGGGCTGGTATCAAGATCTATAAAGGACTTCTCAAACTCAACACCCAAAAAACAAATAATCAAGTCAAAAAATCGGCAGAAGACATGAACAGACACTTCTCAAAAGAAGACATGCAAATGGCTAACAGAAACAGGAAAAAATGTTCATCATCATTAACCATCAGGGAAATTCAAATCAAAACCACACTGAGATACCACCTTATACCAGTTAGAATGGCAAAAATTGACAAGGCAAGAAACAACAAATGTTGGAGAGGTTGTGGAGGAAGGGGAACCCTCTTACACTGTTGGTGGGAATGCAAGTTGGTCCAGCCACTTTGGAAAACTGTGGAGTGCCTCAGAAAATTAAAAATAGAGCTACCCTATGACCCAGCAATTGCACTCCTGGGTATTTACCCCAAAGACACAGATGTAGTGAAAAGAAGGGCCTTATGCACCCTAATGTTCATAGCAGCAAAGTCCGCAATAGCCAAACTGTGGAAAGAGCCGAGATGCCCTTCAGCAGATGAATGGATAAAGAAGATGTGGTCCATATATACAACGGAATATTACTCAGCCATCAGAAAGGATGAATACCCAAATTTTACATCAACATGGATGGGACTGGAGGAGATGATGCTAAGTGAACTAAGTCAAGCAGAGAAAGTCAATTATCATATGGTTTCACTTATTTGTGGAACATAAAGAATAGCAGGGAGGACATTAGAAGGAAGGGAAAAATGAAGGGGATGGAAATCGGACGGGGAGACGAACCATGAAAGACGATGGACTCTGAGAAACAAACCGAGGGTTCTAGAGGGGAGGGGGGGAGGGGGGATGGGTTAGCCCGGTGATGGGTATTAGGGAGGGCACGTTCTGCGTGGAGCACTGGGTGTTATACGAAAACAATGAATTGTGGAACACCACATCAAAAACTAATGATGTAGAGTGTGGTGACTAACATAACATCATAAAATTAAATTTAAAAAAGAAGAAGAAAAGAAGAAAAGAAAAAGAAACAGACTCACAAATGCTGAGAAGCAATGATTTCCAGAGGAGGACGAGTGAAACAGGTGTGGGGGATTAAGTGGCACAAACTTCTGGGGATAAAGTAAATAAGTCACAGGGATAAGAAGTACAGCACTGGGAAGATAGCCAGTAATATGGTAATAACTTTGTATGGTGACAGATGGTGACTAGGCCTAATGGGGGCAAGCTCTGCATAATGTATACAGTTGTTGAATCACTGTGCTGCACACCTGAAACTAAGGACACATTGCACGTCAACTACACTTCAATTAAAAAAGTGTGATTTAAAAAAAGCATTTGACCATATATGTGAGGGCTTGTTTCTGTGTTATTGTTTCCCACTGGTCTTTATGCCAGTCCCACGCTGTTTTGATTGAAATCAGAAATGTGAGGCCTCCCAATCTGCTCTTCCTTTTCAAGATCGTTTGGACTGGTGGGACGGATGGGGTGGCCGGGTGATAGATATTGGGGAGGGTATGTGCTATGGTGAGCGCTGTGAATTGTGTAAGACTGTTGAATCACAGATCTGTACCTCTGAAACAAATAATACATTATATGTTAAAAAAAAAAAGAAGATAGCAGGAGGGGAAGAATGAAGGGGGCGGAATCGGAGGGGGAGACGAACCATGAGAGACGATGGACTCTGAAAAACAAACTGAGGGTTCTAGAGGGGAGGGGGGTGGGGGGATGGGTTAGCCCGGTGATGGGTATTAAAGAGGGCAGGTTCTGTGTGGAGCACTGGGTGTTATACGTAAACAATGAATCGTGGAACACTACATCAAAAATTAATGATGTACTGTATGGTGATTAACATAACATAATAAAAAAAAGATTGTTTGGACTATTTGGAAGCCTTTAAGATTCCGTATAAATTTTAGCATGAATTTTTCTCTATCTGCAAAGAAATGCCACCGGGATTCTGATGGGGATTGCATTGAACTTGTGGTTCATTTTGGGTACTATCAATACCTTAAGGTATTAGGCTTCCCAGTCCATAAATACAGGATGACTTCCCATGTATCCTGTCTTCTTTTATTCTTTTCAATCATGTTTTGTAGTTTTCTTTTTTTGTTGTTGTTGTTTGTTTTTTTTGTTTTGTTTTGTAGTTTTCAATGTACAAGTCCTTCACCTTCTTGGTTAAGTTTACTCCTAAGTATTTCATATTTTTGAAGCCATTGTAAATGAAATTGTTTCCTAATTTCCTTTTCAGATGGTACTTTGTTAGTGTATAAAAGTGAACCTGATTTGTGTGTTTGATTTTTTTTGTCCCACAATTTTGCTGATTTTATTAGTCGAATAGTGGAATCTTTCGGGTTTTCTGCATATAAGTTCATATTGTTTCGAGTTGATTTTTGTGTATGATGGAAGGCAGGGGCTCAGTTTCATTTTCTCATTTGTGTGTGTGTGTAGATATCCAGTCTCCCCAACATCATCTGTTGAAGAGACTACCCTTGGCTCCTTTGTCAAAGATCAGTTGACTGAATATTCGTGGGTTTATTTCTGTGCTCTCTCTTCTGTTCCATTGGTTTATATGTTTGTCTTTATACCGTTTGAAGTAAAGAAGCCCCCTCCAAATCAATTAAGTGTCTTTGATAGTGATACTGCTAAAGTTGAGAACTCCATTTCAACACAAGATTCAGGAGAATTGTCCGAGCAGGTAAGCATTTTTTTTTTAATTTTTAAAATTGATTTCAATTCAACTATATTTAACATACAATCTTATATTAGTCTCAGGGGTACAATATAGTGATTCAACAATTCTTCACATCAGTCAGTGCTCATCATGAGAAGTGTACTTTTAATCCCCATCATCTCTTTCACCCATCCCCCGCCCACCTCCCCTCAGGCACCCACCAGTTTGTTCTCTGTATTTAGGGATCTGTTTTGTTTGTTGGTTGGTCTCTTTTTTGTTTGTTTTTATATCTGAGTTGTAGGTTAGGTTGCTTTTTAAATAAAAATTTCATCTCATATTCTTCTGTTTTCTGGGAATACTACAGTTTGCATATAACATCCAAAAAGTAAATAAATAAATTTTATAAAATTTACTTATTATATTTTTCTATATTTGCTAAGAATATTACATTTTATAACTAACACATTTATAAGGCAAAAAAAAGTAAAACTTCCTTTTTCAAAGGGCATCATCTGCCAAAGCGCCAGATACGGTCTCTTTA
>NW_027397150.1:1071661-1127458 GCF_003265705.2 Callorhinus ursinus
TCGTTCACCGGCTGAGTCCTGGGATCTGCACGTATTGGGGCTCAGATAAGCGAGGCCCAGCAGCTGCTCTGGGGTTGAGCGCAGAGAGGAAGGATAAGAGAGCGCTCAGTGCTGGCTAGTGGGTGTTACTACAATAGAGACACATCTTTCCAACCTGGGCAACCAACTAACCAAGCAGGGAGGCTGCACATGCGGGGTAAACATCACACAATGGACAACTCTAGACCCATCCTACCAAGACCAAAACCAAGCCTCAACCTGATTGAGCAGGGTTGTTTGTTTGTTTTTTAAGATTTTATTTATTTGACAGAGACACAGCAAGAGAGGGAACACAAGCAGGGGGAGTGGGAGAGGGAGAAGCAGGCTTCCTGCGGGGCAGGGAGCCCGATGCGGGGCTCGATCCCAGGACCCTGGGATCATGACCTGAGCCGAAGGCAGACGCTTAACTGAGCCACCCGGGCGCCCCTCAGCAGGGTTTTTTACTGGACCCTCTCTGAAGTCCCTAACATTCCTCTCTTTTTTTTTTTTTTTAAAGATTTATTTATTTTAGAAGGAGAGCATGCAGGCAGGGTGGGGGGGAGGGTATGCAGAGGGGCAGAGGGAGATGAAGAGAGATCTCAAGCAGACTCCTTACTGAGCTCAGAGCCCGATTCAGGGCTCAATCCCATGACCCTGATATCATGACCTGAACCAAAATCAAGAGCCAGACACTTAACAGACTGAGTCACTGGGCACCCCTATTCCTCTCTACTCTTAGGACCAGCCCCGTGCATCCTCATAAGCAGCACTAAAGTCTGTGATAAAGAGTCATGAAAACCCACAGGTTTTTGTAGGACTCATGCCAGATCGTCCTTGCTTTTCCCTGACTTATTCATGCTTCAGTGAAGTAAAACAGTTTGCAAATTCAGACTTCACCTTCTCTTCCATGTCACTAGCCTGAATTAACCCTATCAGTTTCTTCCTTCAGATGACGGTGGACGATCTCCATGTTTAGCTGTTACTTGGGGACTCTGTTTCCAGTCAGATAATAGCTTATCACAATACCTACTCCTGATGGGTTCCATTAACTTGACTTCTTGACATTACAGTTCACCAGAGTGCATTCCTTATCCCTAACAGAAAAGAAAAGTGTTTATCAGATCCTCAGCCTGTCCACAACCTCAGTGCTCTTTGGGAATATGCAAGCTTTTTTGTTGTGGTCATATGAGCTCATTACTCACTTGGGTTTCCTGTGGGTAATTGGGAAAAGCAAGGCTAATAATGAAATTCAATCACTGAAATAATGGATCCTAGGCATAGTTAAGAAGGTAACCAGTGAAAAACTCATTTATAAATATGCCAGGAAGGTTCACATACTTATGATGTATGTTAGTGTCCAGGAATGCCAGGTGTTAATAATTAGGAGAATGTGTCACATGTTATTGAAACCTCAAAGAGTTCAGAGCAGACCTTCCTCCACCCAGGAGGTGCAGTCAAGTGGGGCTAATGACACACGCTTCTCCCAAGGTCGCCGCCTGCCACAGCCACTCTGAGAACAAGGAAGGAGAGACAAGCAGTTGGGTGACTCACCTTCCCATTTAGGTCTAAAATAAGGGACTTTGGTTTCTACTGACTCACATTTAAGTTTAGTGGATGAGAAAGGTCTAATGTAACTCTCTTCAGCTATGAATGTGTATCAAGACCAAAAGAGGGTATTTTCTGCTATCATCTTTCTCATTTTGATTAAGATATTTGAAGGAAGGGGCACCTGGGTGCCTCAGTCGTTAGGCGTCTGCCTTCGGCTCAGGTCATGATCCCAGGGTCCTGGGATCGAGCTCCCTGCTCGGCGGGAAGCCTGCTTCTCCTTCTCCCGCTCCCCCTGCTTGTGTTCCCTCTCTCGCTGTGCCTCTCTCTGTCAAATAAATAAAATCTTAAAAAAAAAAAAAGAAAAAAGATATTTGCAGGAAGGAAACTGCAGTTTTCCTAATAATATCTAAGCTTCGAACATTGATGGGTGGAGTCTCCAAATCACCTCATACCTTCAAAACTCTTTTTCTGGGAGAAAAGCAAAGAGGGGAGAAAACTAGCTCATGGCACAGCATCCCACAGCCAGCACTAATCAACTTTTTAAATCATCCCAACTAGTCTGATTTTCCATCGTAATCTTTCAAAATACTTCATTTCCTTAGACTTTCACAAGGTTTTAACATTCTGCATCTCATTTCCAGAGATTTTCACTAATTTATCTTCCTACTCTTAAAAATAAACAGCGCATTCTCCCATTTCTAAAGAATATCTCAAGGTCTATACTACCACAGAGAAGTTCGGTGGGGTAAGACTTTTAGGGATTTTGTAGAGAAAGATCTGGGTTAGTGATCACGTGTTCACAAGGGCATTTTCTCTTAAATAAGATATTTTCTTCTCATCCCTCCTTTGCTCCATTTTCGTTAACACATATTATTTTGTTTGAGCCTTAAAATAGCATCTCATTTCATCTTCCACAAAAATAACTCCCAATTGTCATTTAATCAAATGCATATAGTGAGTATCCCTTGGTGAATTTGACATTTCTGACCTCAGGAAGTTTTCTGTCTTTTGGTTTCCTGGCAGAGGGAGAGAACTACGTAGCATCCACAAGAATAACTGTGAACACGGCAATGGGTTCATTGTCTACTGAGTCTCTCAAGTGTCTTCCTTTTGCTTTCTACTCAGATTTTCTTCAATACACTGCTTCCTTCTACTGAAGGACTCTCACAAACCTAATTTGGTTGACGCTTTTCGTCCTCTGGCTCCCGATCTAATGTCTCCTTCTCAGGAAATCCTCCCTTAGGCCCTATCTTAAGCTAGAAGTCTTCTTTGTATTTACTTGTATAGGATCTTGGTTTTTCTTTTCTACCACTTGTGACAACTATAATTATTAATTGTCATTTCATCCACACTATAAGCTGCAGGAGTAGGAGTGCCCCGTCTGTCTTTTAAAGTACTTTATCCAAGTTACTAGCTCAGGACCTCCTCAGAGTGTGCTCTCAATAAATACAATTGCCCAACAAAATAACACCAAGTACCAAGATAAGAATTTCACAGGGTCCAATGAAACACACCTGAGGGTCATCTAATCTAGGCAAGAAGTAATATATAAATTGAGGTTAAAGATGTCCAGCCACATATACAGAGACACCCAAGCAAGTAGTGGGCAAAGGACAAGAGTTTAAGGGTCTCGGGAAATCCAGGCGGGAGGAAAACCACACACAGACACCTGGAAATGAAATGAGTAAGCTGCATTTTATACTTGCATGACTTTATTCGTTCTGATTATATTGCCCTGAAACTTGGATTTGCCAGACTCTTGCTATGTCCCACAAATATGAAGACCGGCCTCATAGGTCATTGAAATACCAATGACTCATTGTGTGAAAGGAGAGTATTGTATTATACACAAGAAAAGAGATGAGGTTACGGGGGACCAGAGTGGCAAAACTATATCAACTACAATTTTTTATCTTTTCTTCTCTTTCTTTCCCTTTTTTTAAACTTTCTTTTTATGCAATTAATACATAATTATCTTAGCAAAAATGACTAAATCCAGACCACAAAGCACTGAAACAAAATGTAACTTACCTGAAATCCAGTTATATCACATATGTGCCCTTCCCGATTTTCACTACATAGGATACACATAATATTTTCTGAAAATGGCATCCTACATCAATCAATATTCTGTAGCCTATTTTATTTGTTTAAGACCTTATGATCATCTTACAAGTGCATATGGAGAGGGAGAAATGGACTTAAGGGGTAAAATGCTAAAGTGCATGGCTGTCCTCAAATGCATTTGAAACAACAGTAATCCTATGTCGTATGAATTTTCCTATCCTGTGTTATAGTTATGTCTGTAATGAACATGCTTATATTCTCCTTTATCCTATTATGTCACTCTAAGTAGTTGTACAATTTCTTTCAGGCTGCATTCCATTGTTACTACTGTTACTTTCATATAGAAATCTATTATTGCTGATTCACTTCCCTGGGAAGGTGCTTTCCTGGGTTCTGGTAGATTGGTCACATCGATGAGAAGTCAGACACAAGTAAGGTCCAATCACAAAGGTGACTGCCCTGTGTACTGTCAGCTCACACCACTCTTTTTTTTTAAGATTTTTTTATTTGTGAGAGAATGAGCAGGAGGGGCAGAGGGAGAGAGAGAGAGAGAGAGAATCTCAAGCAGACTCCACGCTGAGCGCAGAGCCCGACGCAGGGCTCAATCTCACGACCCTGAGATTACAGCCTGAGCCGAAGCCAAGAGTCAGATGCTTAACCGACTGCACCAGCCAGGCATCCCAAGCTCACACCACTCTTAAGTATTTCTGGTCTGAGGAGATGGCTCCACGGACTCCATGGGCTCCATGGACTTGTTTCTCATCCTTGCCTCTCACACTTCTAAAGATGAGGCAACTTTCTCTTCATAAAGCATTCTGATGCAACTCATGCGATCCCAGGCCACTGTGGAGAGAGGATCATGAAGGCGAGCCAGTCTGCTCCCAGGGTTTCTGTTGGCACATTGTCTCCTAGAGCTCTGACACTGACAAGTCCTGTTTATTCACGCTCAAGGCCACGGCTCTAGCAACGCAGCCCTGAGACTGATGCATTCAGGGACACACGGGGGTCTACCAGCACGTCTCTCTCATTCCTTGGAGCACAGCGCTTGTTTTTTGGAAATGAACACCGAGTTGGCCACTCAGCCCAGTGCACACTTGTTACAACAAAAAGCAGTTGTTGTTTCTGGCTTGCCGTGGTCATCCGTCTGCAATTTCAATGCTATGCAAGGTGGGCTTTGTTTTTCTTTTTTCTTCCTTTTTTTTTTCTTTTTTACTATTTTTATTTTCCTTGGTCACTTAAGTGGTTAAAGGTATATTTAAATTTATTATTCTTTTATCTAGAGAGCAAACAAGATTTCCAAGATCAATATTATAAACTTCAGGAACGATTGTGAATGGGTTGTTCAAGTTACGTAAGGCAAGCCCTCCAATGTTTGCTCAATTTTCTTCTCCAGCACATGGAATTAGAAGTCTTGACTTGCCAAATGGAACTTTGGCTGGTGATTGAATGCAAAAAAACTAGGACTATCCTCTGACTTTCGATGGTGCTGAAGTTTTCCCACTTGGCAGGGTGTGGATTGGGGGCCCTATTAATGCACATTCTCTCAAGACATCTCCCTGAAAGTTCTATAGGAAAAGATTCATTAGGCAAGTCTGGCATTTAATCATCTATGATTATCTATTTTTTGCCACAATGATCAATGATCAAAGAAGAATAGTCTATATTTGTGTATGTGAGATACAGTCTTTTTAAGCCCAACTGAACTGTATCAATAGTCATTTATTTTCATTTAAATAATGCATTTCCAACCAAGCTTGGATTCTGGTTGTGACGTGTCATCAGAATAAGAAATAGATTGGCTGCTATTGCCTGGGATGGAAATACATTCAACAGTTAAGCATATGATTAAACATTCAAGACTGTCAACTCTGCTTAATTATAGTTGGAAGGAGTATTTCAATCCATAAAATTATTTGCATGCTGCTATCATCTCGACTAACTCTTATAATATCAGCAGCTTCATAACCCTGCCATATTTGTCTCCTAGGATAGTCCCTTCACTTTACCTTTATTATTTTGTGTGCATTCTCTTAAAGAGATAATTCTTATAGAGCAATTCTTTAACTGAGGAGTAATAGCCTCCCTCAGGTCCCTCTCCACCCTTTACCTTAAGACCAGCCCGATGCACCCACGTCAGCAGTGTTAAAATCTGTAATAAAGAATCATGAAAACCCACAGATGTCTGTGTCACCCTGGCAGGTCCTCCTTGGTTTTTGCTGACTTACTGCTGCTTTGGTGGAATTATCCAGATGGTTTCCCAATTCAGACTTCAACTTCTTCTCCATCACCCTGGTGTGGATTAATGCAGTAAGCTTTTTCTCCTTTAGATGACTTCACTTAATATGCCAAATTTAGCTGGTGTTTGAGAGTCCCCCTTCCAGTCATGGCCTCATCCTTCGTGAAGATCACATAGCAGGTTACAATACTGCCTGCTGATTCCTTCCATTTATTTGACATCTTCAGATTCTCCAGGGTGTATCCCGTGCCCTTCGTAGGATTAAAAAAAAAAAAAAAAAAAAAAAACAAGGAAAAATATTTGTCAGGCCTTCGACCCTTTTAGAGGCTTAGTGTTTTTTCAAATTCTGAAAGACTTGGTTATCGTATTTATATAAGGCAATTATACACGTTACACACTTGCTTTCTCTGTATAACGGTGAATGGCAAGAATAAAACTGAAATTCAGTCACTGAAGGGAAGGGTTCCAGGCACAGGCAAGCAGACAAATAGTGCACAATTCATTTACAAATACTCTAGGAAGGATTCACGTAGTTGTTATGATTTTGTCCCTTTATCAGGCCCCTAGCACGTGCGTGGCAGGGCGTTGAAACCAAAGGATCTTTACAGCCGACCTCCTCCATCCAGGAAGTGCGCTCAAGTGCTGGTAATGACAGACCTCGAAGGTCCCTCCCCTGCTGTCAGAGCTCCCCCCCCCCCCCAGGGAGAAAGAAAGGGGAGAGAAGTGGCTGGATGACTCATCGCTCCGCTTTGAAACTGGAGCCCCGGTTCAGGGTGTTGGTATCTGCTGATCCACATTTAAGTCTGCCTGCCGGGTAAGAAAATGTCAGGGCTGTAACTCCTTGCAGCTACAGACCTTTTTTTTTTTTTTTTTTTTAACAACAACCACAAAAATTAAGAAAAAATAACTTGGCTGTAATTTTTCATTGTGACCAAGATGTTTACAGGAAGGAAACTGTTCAATTTCTCTAGCTGATGAAACTGAAAACTTATAGACATTGATGGGAGGAGTCTCAAATTATTTCATAAGGACACACTCCTGACCTGAAGGACATCGAAGCTGGACACAGCCAGCCCTCGACAAGAGACTCTAGCCACTGCTTTTGCCTTGTCATCTTCCAAAACACTTCATTTTCCTCTGCCCTTCATAAGACCCTAACATCCTGCAGGTTTGAGTCTGAGATCTTTACTGATTTCTCTTCCTGCTACTACAAGGCGTGATTCTCTATTTCTCACGAAGGCCTCAGGATCTAGATACCAGAGTAGGAGATTTGCATTGGACGGGTCCTGTGACATTCCCTCTACAGATGGATCCAGGGCTTAGCTTGTCACCCCAAGTTCACAAGGAGAAGAATTCGGTCTGGTTCTTGGGGGGGGGGAGCAGTGGGGGAAAGGGACCAACTGTGTTCAGAAAAGTGAAAACCACTGTGGCCTGAACACAGCACTTGACGATTGCAGATTTTAAAATTCATTCTGTGGGTGTTTATAGCACGAATTGATATTTAGAAGCGGGCCTTGGCTTTCTAGCCTGGAGGGAGCCCAGGGAACTTGCCGGCTGTGGTGGGAGCTGGGGTAGGGCACAGGATGGTGGGATGGAAAAGTATTATGCAATGATATTAAGTAAGAAAACACATCTGGACAGAAAACTATATTCTATGGTATTATCCTGATTTCACAAAACATGAGAACATACACACACAGGAGAGCGTTTCTCAGGTTCAGGAGCACTCTCAGTCATGCACCTGGCACCTGGTGTTTTCCTAAGCGCTGTGGGTCCGCTCTACCTCGAAGGGCAGGACCACGTTTCAGGCTGTGGCAGACTCGCTCCTTGGGTTCCTCAAAGGCTGAGGCAAATCTGGTGATGCAAATTTATAGGAAGGAAGTGGCCAGAGTCAAATCTGTGAACTACCTTGTGAAAGAAAGCTTCAGCCTTTCTGTAGAGCCCAGTATACAACCGTTCCAGGTGTGCTCGAGAGGAACGTAACATTTTCCTAAGTAGTACATAAAGCTTTTTATTTAACCTTTTTAACTCTGGCGGTCAACTTAAAAAATATTTTCTGAAATTTTTTTCTTTATTTTGTCTAATAAGTGAAAAATGCTAAAATCTTGAAACATAAGGAGGAATTTGTCAAATTTTCCACTTAGTTTTCCCAATTTCTAATATAAATATTGCAAGTATATATATGTGTATATTTATATATATAAGCATATATATATAAAGAGAGAAAATAAGCGACATAATACATCACACTGTTTTTAGTAATACAGAGGAATATAAAATGATAAAAAATAATATATTTTTATTACTATTAGGAAATACATAATTAGAACTGTTGTACATTTCAGGGTCCTGAAGTTTTCAGGCTGAGAACCCCTTGTAATAAAAGGACAGGTTAACAGGAGCAAAACAAATTTAATTTCATAGTATGAGGACCCCACAAGGAAACGAGCCACGGAGGCAGCTGGAGGCTTAGAGACCTTTCTGAGCTAAGGAGAGGGGCGGGTGTCTGAGGCTCCAAAGGGCCGGCGGGTGATTCACAGGAGGATGAGAAGAGCAGATGTTTGGTCCCCAGTGTTTGCCCTGCCAGGCAGATGAGTCTCTCTGGTATCTCTGGTAATCTCTCTCCCCCTGGTGCAGGGCCCCTTTCCAAATTCCTTTCAGGCAGGTAGAAGGGAGGAAAAAACCTTGTCCTGAGTCAGCTCCAGCTCCTCACATGCTGAAGTGGCCCAGTGGGGGTGGCACATCCTGCTGCCCTTCAGTGATGAAATCCCAGTTCTGCTGATGCTCTTTGTCTTACAGTCTATTTCTAATTAACTGACTGAGATAAAATTGTCTGATTAGATTACAGTTTGCATGACAAAATTTTCCCAACTTTCCTTCAACACTCAAACAACCTTTTGTCAACAACATATACGTAGATTAAAAGAAAACACTTTGTGTCTTCAGGTTTTGCCCTTTATGTGTATTCTTTGAATGTTTTATTTTGGCTAACTTACGCCATCTTTATTTCAGTTTTTTTTATTAAGTTTTATTTATTTATTTATTTATTTATTTATTTGTGAGAGAGAGTGAGAGAGAGAGAGCGTGAGAGGGGTAGGGGCAGAGGGAGAGGGAGAGGGAGAGAATCTCAAGCGGACTCCATGCGCATTGCAGAGCCTGATGCATGGCTGGATTGCGTAACACTGAGATCATGACCTGAGCCGGAATCAAGAGCCAGACACACAACCAGTTGAGCCACCCAGGTGCCCCCTATTAAGTTTTAATTCTAATTCCAGTTAGTTAATGGTGCAGTCTCTGTGGAAATCATTATTTCAATGTGTAACCCTTACTCTATGCTTCTTTCTCTCCTTCTTTGTCAACATTTTAACACGGGTATTCCTGTTGTCCCCCAAGGACAAGTAACTCCGTGAGCTCGTCTGCATTCTCTCCTCACTACCCCTTAGCCCCAGTGTTAATCTACTCTCCATTTTGTTTCTTTTCAGTCAGGGCTTGGTTTACTTTTGAGATGGTGACAGACCTAATTAAGGTTGTTGTTCATTCTTACTTACCTTTTATCCTGAATCATTTCCTGGCTTTATTTATGTGTTTTCTTATTAAATATTATTTCCAAAATAGTGTTTTGGTGGGTGTCTTTTTTTTTTTTTTTTGGCAAATCTGGTTGTTAATTGTGCTGATTAATACCAGACAATCACTTTTTAGGTCCTTACATTAAAATATAATTTTGGCTAGATATAAAACTCTAGTTTCAAAATGATTTTTCCTTTGACATAAGTTGGGGACACCTCCCTGAAGCCATTAGGGTTACATAGGGCTTGGAATTCCTATTTTGAGTAACAAAGGGTATTTAATTCATGCACTATACATAGTGCATTACATAAATGGCTCAGTGGGATCTAGGTAATGACTCCCAAACCCAACGTGCTGATACTTCTACAGCAAAACATGTCAAGCCACTAATAAAGTAATCCCATTCCATAAATGCTGTGATCCTGCTGTTGGGAACAAGTAGAAGTCCAGCAAGAGAACAATGGTATGGGCACATGGACACAAAGAATTTGGTCCAACATCAAGTTTATTACTCTGGTAGGGCTGCCAGAGCAAAGAAACCCAGAGCCTAGATCAGTACCTTCCTCGCAGGGGCTCTCAATAAATATATTTACTCAATGAAGAAATAAAACTCAAGTACTAAGAAATGAATCAGCTAATAAAGGACAAATAAAGGTTATATATATATATATGTATATATATATATGTATATATATATACTTCATCTCATATCCAAAACCATTAAGCAGAAAAAAAGATCTACTTTCCTTCAAACAATGGAAGACACAATCGTACAAACATGACATCAGAATAATGGGGTCCATCCCAGGAGCCTCTGGGGATGGTGGCAAACAGTGCATTCTCAGCTAGGTCATCCCCTGTGTTTTCAGATACTTACACAAACCCCACACATCAGTTGCTTCAACAAAGTGCACTCTTTCTGTCCCCATTCCTTACACCTCCCTGAAATCTACTTACAGGTGTGATCCAATCCTGAAAGGGCTTCTCATCTAATCTTGCACTGGATACAATTCCTTTGCCACGTCTCTCGTTCCTTTATCAAGCATACAGTTGGACACACCACCAGTTTCTATGTCTTTTGCTATTTACAAGGTATATGTTCATTAAATGATTCCTGACCTCAAGAGGATTCTTGTCTTTGGTTGGTCCGGGTTCAGAGGGATGGTGTGGGGAGACGGTCAGACACGTAGAGGGGGCCGCAGACATCGGCTCATTCTTTGTGCTCCAGTGCCCATTCCCACCTCTCACTTCTGCCCACCGACACACCTCCCGCTTATGCAGCACCTTCCATGCTCCTTCCCATGCCATGGATTTTTAACATGTGCTACTTTGCTACTTTTCTTTTGCTTGGAGTCCTTTTCTCTTGTCTATTCTTTGTCCCAGTCTTTTCCAATGCTGACCCAATCCACTTTGGGTTAAGTCCTCCCTGATGCCCCACCCAGAAGAGCTCAGAGATTTTTTTTTTTTTTTTAAGATTTATTTATTTTAGAGAGTGCGCGTGGGCATGCAAGCAGGGGGAGAGGCAGAGGGAGAGAAAATCCCCAAGTGGACTCTCCACTGAGCATGGAGCCTGACTCGGGGCCAAAATCATGACCTGAGCCCAAATCAAGAGTTGGACACTTAACCGACTGAGCCACCCAGGTGCCCGAGCTCAGATTCTCTTATTGCCTCCTTTCATAGGCCTCTTTATTTTCTGTTAGCAAATTTGTCACAACTAATAAATCTATGGTTTTCTTTCCTACTAGAAATAAATTCAGATTATAGATACCCTGTTCAAAGGAAACAGAAGACATGTTGGAATAGTGAGCTCACTCCTGTGTGCATTAAATCCTGTCCCAGACCATATTTTGCTCGGCGAAGCTATCAGCTTTGCAGTTACCTCCATGCAGGGCACAGAAGCCTGTATCCAGAGTGAAAGGGCAGGTGAATTGAGAGACAGGCAGGAGGGATGCTAAGTCCCTGCTCTATTATCCAGGGTCTAACCCAAGCCCAGGCCGCTCTCTGACCCAGGTTACCAGCCTCTACCACCACCCCATACATACCAGTTGAAGACAGACCGCTTATATACTGGCTTTCTCAATTAAAAATTGTGTATTTTTATTTTTAGTTCCAAAGAATTCATATTTCTCTTAGTAGTTTTAAAGGTTTTATTTGTGGGACAGAGCAAGCATCCTGTGTCTTTTTGTCATCCTGGTATGCGTAGCCATAGATGGAACCCATGTCTGGTCATTACCAGTTCACACGCCACTTTAATGACTTTTGTGAGTACGTTAGGACAACTCAACTTTTCTCGCGTACTGGCTTGGAAAGGTCCATGTCTCCTTGCTAGGATCCCACCTGCCTAAGTGGGCAACACAGGAATATATGTTTCCTTGAACCACTTGAGCCCAGAAGGGAAGAGTGATGTGCCTCCATGACACACCGTAGGTGTACATCTAAACACACCATACCATCATTTCTTCCTTTTTTTTTAATAAATGAAAGGTAACTGTTTATTACTAGAAGAAAAATGTATACAAGAAAGTCTAGATTCTTTTTCCTCATGCACTACTTTTGTAATAAAGTTCCAGATATCAACTTTGAAGATATTTACAAGGATAAATTTTTCTTAACACGTGACCATTTACTGTATGATGGATTTTTTTTATACAAATCATATATGAAAACGGGAATATATTCTTATAGTTTATAAGAAGCTTAGAACTTTGTATTAACAGAAGACGATATATTTTACTGCAAAATATTATAAAAGTGAAACATAAATGTTTAATTACTTGATTTGAACAAGGGAATGAAAAAAAAAAAAACAAGACAGGCCTGGCTTTTAAGATTTTTTGTATTCAATTCGTTCTACTTTCACATCATCTCCAATTAGCTGACACACGTTAAGTGACAACTGTAGAAACCTGGATGTCCATCAATACAAATGAAGGAAAAATGTTTGTTTCCAAGGCATTGTATGCTCCAGTGGCAGAACCTGGGTTAATGTAGAATTTATTTTCATGCTCAAATGCTTCAAGTTTGCGTGTGTGTCCCAAGATAAGAATGTCCACATCAAACTGCCTCTGCAACAAGGCTAGGCTGGCCCTATCTCCCCGTGGAATAACTTGATGCCCATGGATCAAACTAATTTTGAACTGTCCAACCATCACAGCTTTCTGTTCTGGATAATTCAGATGCTCATCGAGGTCTCCTCTCACAGTATGAACTTCACCGGCGAAAGTCTTCAGATAGTCATAACTCTCTGGTGCAAAGGTTTCCAGTACAGAGAATATACTGAATCTTTCCCGGCACCAACAGTTTTTTGAATTTAGCCGGCAAACTGTTGCACTGGTGTGGGATGTGCAGGTCTCCTAATACCAACACTAATCTGTGCCCAGCCATCCAGTCATTGGGCTCCACTCAGTCACCACCATCACCTCCACCTTATTCCTCGGGCTCATCGGCCACCATTATTTCTTCTCAAGTGTCCAGCCACTCCCAGAGGAGGCCTGCAAAATGATGCCGGAACACTTTCTGTATGAGCCACTAGGTGAACAGGAAATCATTGCTCTTGTTCTTCAGGGGTTCTGCCAAAGATTTTTGTCTCTGATATGGGTTCTTGATGCTTCTGGATTCAGAACTAGAAGCAGACCATCTGTACCTTTTATTTCTTCTGTCATGTCTCTCTTCAAACCAAGAGCACAGAAGGGTATGAATGAACACGGAATGAGGGATGGTAGTCTACAAGGCATTACACTGAAGGGAAAAATAATCACTTGCCATTTTGAAATATTATGCAACCAAACTTTATCTTTGAGATCTCTAAATTCGATTGTTGTGATGGAAACATTTTATTTAACGGATTTTTAAAAGGTAATAGTCAAGCCACTCCTGTTGATGGGATTGCATTACTACAAATGACAGATGTGAATAGAGAGGCTTTTTTTTTTATAAGGTGCTTCCCGTAACTCCTTAATCTGGGATTTCTCTCAGCAGGGTCATCATAAACCATAAAACAATTGTACTTCAGAGAAGACACACAAACTCTTAACAGACTGTACAATGACAATAACACTAATGTTATTTGCATTTATTGAGCATCTAAGGCAGGGGAAGGGGAAGAACACCAGTGTTCTTTCTTTACACATCTCATTTTTTCCTTTATTACATGCCCCCATGAGCACTCTATTGTTGCTGCCATTTCACATCTGAGAATACTGAGGCTCACAGAGTTTAAAAGTCTTCCTCAAGACCACAAACTTAGTGAGAGAGCCAGAATTCAAATCCAGCCTTGAACTCTAAAATGTGAGCATTTCGTGGGCATACAATGCTTCCAGCATCCAAGTGCAATTGTTACATTGGCTGCAATTTATTTTGAAAATTTTCACAATACAATGATCTGCTTGTTTGTTTGTTTTTGTTAACTCAGCTTCTGTGAGTCCAATGAGGAAGGTGGTGCTTTGTGTGGCAACAGACATTTTAATCATTCCACCTGCAGGAACTTCCAGTAGCTGTCTCTTACCCCTTCACCAACAGGTGGCATTATAAAAATTAGATTTCTGAATGCCAGATGGTAACGCAGTGGCAAATTAACCTCAAAATATGAATATTATAAAAGGGCTTTCATTAGTGGTATTGAAGGTAGTCGACACATAGGATTTTGTGGTAGGAGAGAATCCATATGCGTAGGTGGAATCTTGAATTGTCCTGAATATAGTTGATGGTCTAAAGGATGTGGCTGTCGGATGTAGACTACAAGGGCAGCAGAGTCTTGCCTCTAGAACTGTGGCTTTGAGGGAATTCCTTCCACAAGCTGATGATAAGAACACACCAAAGAATGGAGAGCTATTATTTCCTGAAGCCTGAAGATCAAAGGACAGAACTAATTTGGAGGGGTTGGTTAGTGTGAAAGATATAGTTGATAACTGTCCAGAAGTGTGGAAGACTTTGTTCTAAGACTAGTTTCCTTATAACCTGGGAGGGTTATCAACTAAAGAATAACCTTGAGAATTCTGTGTGACCCAGTGGCTCAGGCCAGTTTTCAGTTTAGGTAGAGCAGAACCCATCTCAGAATGATGAAATTTCAATCACGTGGTCCTGTAACATCTTAGAGTGAGTGTTCAATACTCATTAGAGTGGGAGTGGAGGAGGTGGTGAGGGTATCTGAAAATGTGCTATTATTGCTGAGAAAATGGCAGAGTGAAGATTCTGTTTTAAAAAGGAAGGATGAAATTAAAATATCCTGTATTTCATCTGATTTTAAAAACAATGAGCCAGAAAAAGAACTCAAAAAGTTCTTTTTCTCCAGATGTTCTCCTTATTTGTATATGGAAAACTCACTAGCATGTCCTCCTAAAAGCCTGGATGCCATTAACAATGATGAGTATGAAGATCAAATCTAAGTATAGAAAAAAATACATACATATATGTATGAGAGCAATTCAGTGATAGATGTACCAGCTATTGCTGCTAGGTAATAGAGTGCTAATGGGTACTTTTTATTTTCTTTTTTATACTTTTCCGTGCTATCCTATGGCCATATTTTGCATGTATAATTTTTATAATTTGGAAAAAATAATAAACTTTTTTTTTCTAAAGGAGTGCTAAACAGGAGTCTAACTCATTGGTATGTTGCTTAAAAGCAAATCGTTTGTGGCCTGCAGATCAGGATGGGGCACCCAGATCCCAAGCAGTATTTGCATTATTCTCTGGGTGTGATCTTGACAAGGTAAGGCTGGGGTCAAGAACAGGCATGTTGAATGAGCTGTGCCCTGCTCAGAGAAAGCCAGCTGAGGGCACATGTTAGCACAAAAACCCTCTGTGCTTCAGTTGCCAAACCCTGTGTCCTAGGGAAGAATTGCTTTAGCTCAGAACAATCTATTCAGAATTAGTGTCCCTGAGGGGGCATAATGGCTCATTGGTCTGTCCACTGAGGGACCTTCTGGCAGTTTGCACGAAGGCACTTCTCTGTTTCACGCGATTCTAGCCCTGTGTGACGTCAAGCACCAACAGCTCAGTAGCTGTGCAACCATATTTCCTGGTTCTCATGCTGCACAAAGGTGGATCCCATCAGGAAGTTGCCCCAGGCAAGGATCTGCATCAGGCAAACACTGAAGAATCATTAGTTTCCTAATAGAGTACAATGGCAGAAAGTAGGTATCCCATAACTGACATTTACAGTCTATTTCTTGATCCCTTATTTACTACCTGGTGTTTTGCAATTATTTTGTATCATTTAGTCTCCAGCCTAGCCGTAGACGGTTGATAGTTTTCTCCTCTTTCTTCTCCTCATATGAGAAAAGCAAGGAACAGGAAGGTGAAATCACTTTCCTAATGATACTCAGATTCAATCCCAGTCCTCGGTTGAGAATCAGGCCGTGGTCCTGGTTTGGGGTAGGTGTGTGAGGGGGAGGGAAGGAGGATGAGGTGGAAGCTGTGAAGGATGGAATGGGATGTCTCCCTCTGGGAAGGTCCAAGGCTGTTTATGTGCAACTAATCTAAGGAATAGTGGCATTACAGATCTGCCTTCATGGTTTGGGGCCAAGGTCCGTGGAAAAAGAATGAGTTGTTCTCGCTTGTACTGCCTCCTTTCGGATGGTGTGCCTTGTATTCTGGAGGCTTAGATGCCAAGAGTAAAATATAGACTTATTTTTATCTCCTTGCCCAATACCGTTCTATAACATTCATATTATTTTGGTCATTTGGGGAAACCAGAGTTTGAAGGAACTTAGAAGTTACAGAATCCAATTTCTTCATCTGCAATGAAAAAAGGGACATTTAGAGAGATTGAGGGAAGTCGTCAAGACCGTAACATCACTCAACTAGTTAGGAAATGGATTTCATGCTGAGATGTACTGACCGCTAAAACTTCCTCCAAACCAGACTTGATTTTTGGACCTGAAGATTAGGATGGCTTTCATACAGAAATGAGGTATGTATTCTGAGCTATTCTAACACTTCAAAGTCATATTACTTTATATAAGCTTTCTGTGATTGACTATTTTAGACTCTCTATATGATGTGCTGGGAGTAAGAGAGTAAGGCTTTCTAGTGACCTGCCCAATCAATGTCTTTGCTTTCCTGATTGTCATGTGGATTCCCCTTTGAACTTGTAACTGCCAAGTACATTGTGTCTCTAAATGAGAGAAGCAAAAAATGACCCTCCCCCCAAACAAATTTGCCTCTTTACTTCTGTTTTCACTTAAATAACTTCATTCTCTAAGGCTGTGGCCCAATTTTATCTTATATTTTTGTACTTTGCCACATACTGCAACTCATCCTTGGGACCAACATAAAGTAGGGGAGAAGCTAGAACTTCCCCCTAGATTTGAAGGATCATCTTTCAGCCAGAGTGCGTATCTCAAATTATTAATTCATTACTGTGCTGTCAAGAAAAATATCTACTTCCCACATTAGAGTGTAAGCTCTCCAGAACTTGGATTTGTTTTCAATCCCCTGTTTTATCACCAGAACCTAAAAGAGTTCCTATTGCCTATTAGGGGCTCAGTGTATATTTACTGAAAGGACACATGGATGGATGGGTGGATGACATGCAGGCTCCTCACTGAGACCACCATAATGCAGCTATATAATCTGGCTTGGTGCCCCGGGCCAATGGCCAAGTTATATTTCATCATGAAAAGCCAAATTCCAGTCATGGTCAATTATTTGAGATACTCTTGGGCAAAAGAAGGAGTGAAAAGTTCTTAGATTTAGTTTCCGATAGAAATGAGTAGTTCTGGGCTAAAAATAACAAGACAATCTATGACTTTAAACCGAGTTTACTAGAAAGAAGAATGATTTAATCATTAGAGCTGTTTAAGAACAATGAGCTGTCTTAAGAGGCAGTGGGTTCTCTGTCACTACCTCTCACTGTAGAAAGTGGCCGGCTCTCTATCAGGGGAATATGGAGAAGTCTCTGCCCTCCGAAGAAGAGAAACTAGCCCTCCACAGGTAAGTTAGTTCCATGAAACAGGTGTCTCAGGAGGTATGCTGATCAAGTCTCCCTTCTGTGTTGATAGCATGGGAGAGACACAGACTCCAGAGAGACACAGACTCCAGAGAGATAGCATGGGAGAGACACAGACTCCAGAGAGATGGAGACACCACATCGCGTCCCCCAGCACGGCAGCCATTGTATCTCACACACAGTGGTACCAAGGAAGCCTTGGTGGTACCAAGGATCTCACTTTCCTTAACAATCAGGAGCACATTTCTATGTATTATCTCAATTATCATTTTCAACCTTCTGCTCTAATCTTACAGAGCTTTCAAGACCCTGATCACATCTCCTGTGAGCTCTACATCCTCCTGTTCTTCATCTCTCTGCCTGTAGCAGTCTGTCCCATCTATTGATTATTGACTCTGTCTCCACTCATGGTTTGCCCCGGTCTCCTCTACCTTCCATGAGGTGAGGTCATGGGGCAGAACAGCACACAGCACTCTGAGTGTGACAGGCAGTGGCTATGCAGAGAGAACATTCCACAAAGGAAAAGTGAAATCCACAGGGAACAGAACAAAACCTGGTTTCCTACCAGAATAGTTCAGGGCAGTACAGATAAATGTTTCCATCCAACGTAGGCCTAAGAATAACTTAGGAAGAAATTTTAGAGCCATAAAGAAATGTAATTGACTTCCTGTATGAGGCTACTGGTTAACTCAGTGCAATTATGGGTAATTACTGCCACCCTGAGACCATCTCTAAGAGCTACAACTTCTAATTTCAGAGAGAAAATACAAAGCAAGATTTGTGAGTTTTATTATTACACGCCAGGGCATTGGTCTGTTCTTCTTGATCTTGGGAGGGGTCCTCTCTGCCTCTAGAACACAAATGCTTGTTTCATTCCCCAGATTAGGGAAGTTCTCAGCTATGATTTGCTCAAATATATCTTCTAGTCCTCTCTCTCTCCACTCCCTCCGGGATCCCAATAATTCTGACATTGGAACGTTTCATGCCGTCACTTATTTCTCTAATTCTGTTTTCATGGATTTTAAACTGTTTGTTCCAGGCTTCCTCCTGTTCCTTCTTTCCTAACAGTTCATCTTCTAGATCACTAATTCATTCTTCTGCCTCGTTTACCCTAGTGGTTAAAGTATCTAGATTAGATTGGATCTCATTGATAGCATTTTTAAGTTCTGCCAGATCAGCTCTCATTTCTGCCCTTCGAGAATCTATGTTGCCATTAATTATTTTCTCCATCCTAGCTATTGTCTTCATAACTGTTACCCTGAAATCTATTTCTGACATCTTGCTTATATCCATATCCATTTTTTCTGTGGCAGAGGTCACAGTCTCTGAGTCTTTCCTATTTTGGGGGTTCCTCCTCTTTGTCATTCTGTTGAGGGGTGGTTGAGGGAATGTACAGAGTCCAAATTATTGACTACAACCCAAGCAAAATGCACCTGTTTTATAGGAACCTTAGGGTTGTCGGCCTCTTGTTCTTCCGGCCTGTCTTCTGGGGGAGGGGCCTGCCACTCTGTTACTCAGGCACCCCTGTTTGGGCAGAGTTGCCCTGCCCCCTCTGGGGGGGAATGGGCTCAGTGAAAACCGTTTTTTGGGGGCTTTTGTTCTCTGGCAGCTTTCCCTGGCAGTTTTCTGCATCTCTTCCAAGAGTCAGAGCAGAAGTGACCGTATCCAAACCTCTGCCTCAGAACAGAGAGATCGCAGTTTGTTCTTCAGTGAGCTCACCAGGCCACTCTCTCTCTGTTTCTGTCTGTGCTGTTATAAACTGCAGCGTCCTGGGTTGTGCGCCCCAAAGTCCCAGTCCTCGCTTCCAGGTCCAGGCCCGTCTCTGCCCTTTGTGCTTCTAAAACCGCCAGCCACTCCCAGTGCTGGGGGCATCATGTTGCCTGATTTCAAGCTATATTACAAAGCTGTGATCACCAAGACAGCATGGTACTGGCACAAAAGCAGACACATAGACCAATGGAACAGAATAGAGAGCCCAGATATGGACCCTCAACTCTATGGTCAAATAATCTTCGACAAAGCAGGAAAAAATATGCAATGGAAAAAAGACAGTCTCTTCAATAAATGGTGCTTGGAAAATTGGACAGCTACATACAGAAGAATGAAACTCGACCATTCTCTTACATCATACCCAAAAATAGACTCTAAATGGATGAAAGACCTCAAGGTAAGACAGGAATCCATCAAAATCCTAAAGGAGAACATAGGCAGTACCTCTTTGACATCAGCCACAGCAACTTCTTTCAAGATACATTTCCAAAGGCGAGAGAAACAAAAACAACAATGAACTTTTGGGACTTCATCAAAATAAAAACCTCTGCACAGCAAAGGAAACAATCAGCAAAACAAAGAGGCAACCCACGGAATGGGAGAAGATATTTGCAAATGACACTACAAACAGAGCGCTGATATCCAAGATCTATAAATAATCAAGTCAAAAAATGGGCAGTAGACATGAACAGATGCTTCTCAAAAGGAGACATACAAATGGCTAACAGACACATGAAAAAAATGTTCATCATCATTAGCCATCAGGGAATTTCAAATCAAAACCACATTGAGATACCACCTTACATCAGTTAGAATGGCAAAAACTGACAAGGCAAGAAACAACAAATGTTGGAGAGGTTGTAGAGAAAGGGGAACCCCCTTACACTGTTGGTGGGAATGTAAGTTGGTCCAGCCACTTTGGAAAAGTGTGGAGGTTCCTGAAGATGTTAAAAATAGAGCTACCCTATGACCCAGCAGTTGCACTACTGGATATTTACCCCAAAGATACAGATGTAGTGAAAAGAACGGCCATATGCACCCCAATGTTCATAGCAGCAATGTCCACAATAGCCAAACTGTGGAAAGAGCCGAGATGCCCTTCAACAGATGAATGGATAAAGAAGATGTGGTCCATATATACAACGGAATATTATTCAGCCATCAGAAAGGATGAATACCCAACTTTTACATCAACATGGATGGGACTGGAGGAGATGATGCTAAGTGAACTAAGTCAAGCAGAGAAAGTCAATTATCATATGGTTTCACTTATTTGTGGAACATAAGGAACAGCATGGAGGACATTAGGAGAAGGAAGGGAACAATGAAGGGGAGAAATCAGAGGGGGAGTCAAACCATGAGAGACTATGGACTCTGAGAAACAAACTGAGGGTTTGGGGGGGGATGGGTTAGCCCAGTGATGGATATTAAGGAGGGCACATATTGCATGGAGCACTGGGTGTTATACACAAACAATGAATCATGGAACACCACATCAAAAACTCATGATGTACTGTATGGTGACTAACATAACATAATAAAAAATAAAAGAAAGAAAGAAAATACAATGCAAGCACAATTGGTCCCTTCTCTAAAGTGCCTTAGATACTGCATGGCAGTCTATATGTGCACAGCACTGTGAGCTTGTATCATCACTTATATGGTTTCATTTAGCCTTCATAGAAATCATCAGAGAGAAGCCGTGTTATTCAGGCCATACACAGACACACAGACACACAGACACACAAACTCACACACACATACACAGACACAATACTATATAAAAGCATCACAGTTTTTGCTGTAATTTAGAATTGATTTCAGAATCTTAAATTTGTTACATTTGTCATTGGCTAGAGAAGGAGAGAGACCATACTAGGAAGTATTTCTTCCACAAACTTTCTACCATCTTGCATGTCAATATTTTTTTTTGTTTCTTTTCCTTCTGATGCTCATGAGGTGTTATCTTAAACATTTTAAGAATACAGAAACATTTATCCGGGTGCATAAGAGTTTCTTCTCTTGGGCCAAAGATTCTTAAGCCCTAACCTGAAACTAAAAGGAAACACAACTCTTAAATCAAACCTTTCTATCATTTGTAAATTATTTTCCTCTTCTCAAAGTTCCAATTCATTTTGTCCTTATTGCTGAGTAAATGTGAGTAAATTATGGTTTTAGTAATTTGTGGTAAGAATTCTCCCAAATTAGATATTTATGGTGGGTTGGAAGTTCAATATTAGCAACAGTAAAGAATCTTATCTCCAATTTTAGAATAGAATAATATCAGGGAAAGTCTTGAGAGCAAAAAGAAGTCTGAAAATACAGCAGAATAAAGGAACTCTTGTTCCAGCAAGGATCATCAGAGAAACCTTCCCAGAGGATGGTCTATCTTAGATGAAGTGATCAAATAAAGAATGGGAATAGCAGAGATAAAGGCAGAGGGATGGGAAAATACACCTTGTCCATTAGATTGAGGGTCAGAGAATAGGAGCTTGGGTGAGCCAGAAGCTGATGCATTCATGTAATTTCCCTGCATCGTGGTAGGAAGATGAGATTAAAGGTGCCAGTTTCAGGCGTGTACAGGACAGAACTGATCAGTCTCTTCTCCTGCCCCAACACTGAGTCTCATTTTTATTCCACTCAAAGTAGAGAGATCAACCACAGGGCTACGGATGCCCTTTCTGCCACCGGAATTGTTTGCACATTATGGTATTGTTTGAGGGCAAAAGAAAGAATACAAGAAGTTAAAACTGAGGCACAGATTTGCAAATGCCAGGGAAGAAGAGCTATGTGGGAGAAGCATTCACTTTAGAGAGGAAAGAACATCACCTTATAATTTAAATGAATTCCCACTTGGTGCTAGGGCACTAACTTCCCCTCATCCTAATGTGTCTATAGCATTTAATCTTCCTGTAGCCATATTGATATCAAGATAGTCACATTTTGTAGAGGAATAAGAACACTATGAAACAGAATAATACAGAAAAGGTAGATGGAGTGGGGGGAGGAAAATGTTACAATATCAAATGTGAAGTAGTAGATTATCATCCCTTTTTCTGCTTTTAACTGAGAGTAATGAGCCAGAGGTCAAAGCTTATATACGAAATTCATAGTTTCATATAGGTGGGAGCTGTAGAGACAAATATTAGTTTTCCAAAGAGGCAAAAAAAAAAAAATGGTGTAGGCTTTGGGAAAACTATATTCCTGTGGTTTTACACATAAAGTTCAGCTGACACGAAATGAGAATCTCGACAATGTGCTAATATTTTAGATGAAGAATTTTATTAGAGATATTAAAGACATGTAAGCTTACCTTCATATAGGCTTTATTTTTTTTTCTTTCAAGACTTTATTTAAATTCTAGTTAGTTAACATACAGTATTAGTTTCAGGGGTAGAATTTAGTGACTCATCATTTACATATAACACCCAGTGCTCATCACAACAAGTGCCCTCCTTAATGCCCATCCCCCATTTACTCCATCCTCCCACCCCCCTCCCCTCCAGCAACCCTCAGTTTGTTTCCTATGATTAACAGTCTCTTATGGTTTGCCTCCCTCTCTGTTTTTATCTCATTTTACTTTTCCTTCCCTTCCCATATGTTCATCTGTTTTGTTTCTTAAATTCCACATATGAGTGAAATCCTATGGTATTTGTCTTTCTCTGATTGACTTATTTCACTTAGCGTAATACCCTATAGTTCCATCCACATCGTTGCAAATGGCAAAATTTCATTCTTTTTGTTGGCTGAGTAATATTCCATTGTATATATGAACCACATCTTCTTTATCCATTCATCTGTTGAAGGACATCTCGGGTCCTACCACAGTTTGGTTATTGTGGACATTGCTGCTATAAACATTGGGGCGCAGGTGCGCCTTCCAATCACTATGTTTGTATCCTTTAGATAAATACCTAGTAGTGCAATTGCTGAGTCATAGTGTAGTTCTATTTTTAACTTTTTGAGGAAACTCCATACTGTTTTGTTTTCCAGAGTGGCTGTGCCAGTTTGCTTTCCCACCAACAGTGTAAGAGGGTTCCCCTTTCTCTGCATCCTCGCCAACATCTGTTATTTCCAGAGTTGTTAATATTTGCCATTCTGACTGGTGTGAGGTGGTTTTGATTTGTATTTCTCTGATGATGAATGATGTTGAACATCTTTTCACATGTCTGTTAGCCAGTTGTATGTCTTTTTTGGAGAAATGTCTGTTCATGTCTTCTGCCCATTTCTTAACTGGATTTTGTATTTTTGGATGTTGAGTTTGATAAATCCTTTATAGATTTCAGATGCTAGCCCTTTATCCAATATGTCATTTGCAAATATCTTCTCCCATTTCATTGGTTGTCTTTAGTTTTGTTGATTGTTTCTACTCTGCGTAAGCTTTTTATCTTGATGAAGTCCCAATAGTTCATTTTTTACCTTTGTTTCCCTTGCCTCCATTGACATGTCTAGTAAGAAGTTGCTGCAGCTGAGGTCCAAGAGGTTGCTGCCTGTGTTCTCCTCTGGGATTTTGATGGATTTCATATAGGTTTTAAAAAGATATGTAACTTGTGCTAAGTGATAGATTTGTAGACATAAGCAGTGTAGGGAAGTACTTTGCTTGGTGGTTAAAAGCAAGGGCTCTGGAGTAAGATAGATCTGGCTCGAATCTGGCTCCATCAATCACTAGTTATGTCATGTTCAGAAAAAAGCTTAAATGGACTCTTCTCACATGGAGAAAATCTCTCTCTCACAGGTTGATTTGAAAGTTAAGTGAGAGTATACATACACATTACTTATCACAGTCCTGGTGTGTGGTGGCACAGTAGTATTGTTCTTGGCAAAGTGAAAAAGCAGGAGCTGTTGATAGGTAGAGGAAACATCACATGCAAATGCTCAAAGCATGAGGTGGCATAAATGGTTCTGTACAATGGAAGCTTGAGGTATGTGAGAGGGTATGGGGAAATTAGGCTGCAGAGGGAAAAATGTGTTTTATAGTAACCTACTTTATGTCAGAAAGAAATTGGGTCTTCATTGTAAAAAGTGGGTAAATAATTGAGAGGTTTTATGTAAAAGAAATTATTTTGGGGGCACCTGGATGGCACTGTTGGTTAAGCCTCAGACTCTTGTTTTCTGCTCAGGTAGTGATCTCAGGGTACTAGGATCGAGCCCCACATTGGGCTCCATGCAAGTGCAGACTCTCCTTGGGATTCTCGCTCCCTCTGCCCCTCCCCCTTACGCTCTCTCTCTCTCTCTCAAATAAATAAATAAATCTTTTTTAAAAAAGAAAGAAATTATTTTGGCATTTTAGTAAAAAAGTATTCTAGCAAAGGGAGGCCATGTTTGGAGGTAGGGACATAAATTGGCAGTGACAGCATGGTGGCCTCTTCTCATTCCACAAATGTAAAGAGCTGACTGTCAAATATTTAGGGATTTTGCACACAGTGAATAAACATTGGGCATCATGAAACCAACCTGGGTAGTAGTAGTTACACCATGGAAATTGGCAAATGCTATTAAAATTAAAGAGCTGGTCTAACAGCACAGCTCAGTAGGCAACTTCAGAAATCCAGATAAGAAAAAGAGGAGACATGGAATGATTTATTAAAAAAAAAAAAAAGCCTTTTTAAAGGTAATCCTCAAGTGTTTGTGGCTAATAAAGTGATAGTGTTGAGACAGATGAGACATTCAAAGATTATCATCCACTTTTATACTTGGAGATTTCAATGTCCCCTACCAGCATATGACAGATCCAGCAAGCACAAAATAAGTAAGGGTATAGTTGAATCAAACAGCACCATTGATCCCTGGATCTAATAGACATCAAGAATACTTCATCCAACAACAGAGAACACATATTCTCTCAAGCTCCTGTGGAACATTCACCAAGACATACCTCCATCCTGGACCAAAACACACACTTTAACAAATTTAAAAGAATAGAAATCATACAATGTCTGCTTTCAGACCACAGTAGAATTAAACTAGAAATCCATAATGCAAAAATAGCTTAAAAATACCAACAGTACATATAGAAAGTAAACAACAGAGTTCTAAATAACACATGGGTCAAAGAAGAAGCTTCAAGAGAAATTTGAAAATATTTAGAACAAAATGAAATGAAAATATGACATGTTAAAATATATGGAAAGCAACAAAAGCAGTGCTGAAAGGGAGAATCCATGAATTATAAAAGAAAAATGATCTAAAATTAATAATCTCAGCTTCTACCATAGGAAACTAGAAAAAGAAAAGCAAATTAAATTCAAACAAAACAAAAATAATAAAATTAGAGTAGAAATCAATAAAATTGAAAACAAGAAATCAAAGAATCGAAAGCTGGTTCTTTAAAATGATCAATAAAACTGATAAATCCCTAGGCAGGTAAGCCAAGAAAAAAAGAGAGAAGACACAAGTTGTTGACATCAGAAACGACCAAGGGGCCAAACCACTGATCCCATGGAAATTAACAGAAAAATAAAGGAATGTTATGAACAACTCTGTGTCCACAAATTTAATAACCCAGATAAAATAGGACAATTGCCTAAAAGACACAACCTATCAAAAGTCACACAAGATAAGTAGGGAATCTGAGTAGGCTTGTATTACTTAAAGAAACTGAATTAATAATAATCTTCCAAAACAAAAGCACCACGTCCAAGGGGGTTCAATGGTGAATTCTCCTTTCCCAAAGAGGAAATTCTATCAATTCCCCACAATCTCTTCAATAAAACTGAAGCAGAAGGCATACTTTCTAACTCAGTGGTTGCCAGGGGAAAGGGAGGGAGGAAGGATGAACAGACAGAGCATGGGAGATTTTTAGGGGAGAGAAAATACTCTGTACAATATTAAGTTGTGAATACATGTCTATAAGAGAGACATGTACATATAGGTATATGTCAGTTTTTGCCTCATGTATTCTCATGCTCTGTTAGGTGCATGCACATTTAGAACTGTTTTGTCTTCATGAAGGATTTACCCCTTTATCATTATGTAATGACCATCTGTAACCTTGAAAATTTTCATTGTTCTGAAATCCGCCTCATCATTCAATACAGCTGCTCCATTTCATTTTTATCAGTATTAGTCCAGTGTACCTATCTCTATTCTTTTGCTTTTAACCTGAGTCTTTACCTTTAAAGTGGATTTCTTGTAGAAAATGTAGAATTCGGTTCTCATTTAATTGATGTATTTAGACCATTGGCATTTAAGGTGATTATTGACAAGGTTAGAATGATAACTACCATGTTTATATTTGTTTTTTATTCATTGCATTTGTTCTTTGTTCCTCTGCCCCTGTTTTTTCTGCCTACCTTGGTTTTAACTTAGCATTTCAACTAAGAAAATTTTCAGTTAGTTATTTGAGAGTTTCCAGAATGGTTTTTAAACCATCCAAATCTGTCTTCAGACAGCACTCATTTGCTTCCTGTATAATGTGGTTAACTCACAGCAGAGCATCCCCTAGCCCTCCATCCCACATTTATAGCACTTGTGCCAGTCACTCACCATCCCTGCAGACCACATCATTACCATTATCACTTGAAACAGACAGTTGTCTTTTAGATCAATTAAGAATCAGAAAAGCAAAATATTTTATGTTTATTTATTCTTCTCTGATGTTCTTCCTTTCTTCATGGAGATCTGAATTTCTGACTCATATCATTTTTCTTCTCCTTGAAGAACTTTTAACGTTTCTTGTAGGGCAGGTCTGTGGACAGCAAATTCCCTCAGTTTTTGTTTGGCTAAGAAAGCCTTTATTTCTTATTCACTTTTGAAGGATAATATTTGTGGATACAGAATTCTAGATTGATAGGTTTTTTTCTTCAACATTTTAAATATTTCATTTCACCCTCTTCTTCAACATTTCTGATAAGAAGTCCATGACATTCTTATCTTTGTTCCTCTGTAGACAGGGTGTTGTATTTTTCTTTGATGTCTTTCATGATTTTCTCTGTCTTTTGTCTTCTGTCATTTGAAAATGACATGCCTAGGTGTGAATTTTTGGTATTTATCATATTTGACATTGTCTGAACTTCCTGTATCTATGGTTCTGTGTCTGTCATTGATCTTAGAGATTTCTTTGCCATCATTCTTTTAAATATTTTTCTGTTCCAGTGCCTTTTTCTTTACCTTTTGTTTTTCCAATTATGCATATGTGCATCTTATGATGTTATGTCATAAATATTGGACATTCTGGTTTTTATTTCTTTCTTTTTCTCTTTGTATTTCTTTTTTTTAAAGATTTTATTTATTTATTTGACAGAAAGAGACATAGCAAGAGAGGGAACACAAGCAGGGGGAGTGGGAGAGGGAGAAGCAGGCTTCCCGCTGAGCAGGGAGCCCGATGTGGGGCTCAATCTCAGGACTGTGGGATCATGACCTGAGCTGAAGGCAGACACTTAATGACTGAGTCACCCAGGAGCCCTTCTCTTTGCATTTCAGTGTAAGAAGTTTCTATTGACCTATTTAAGCTCACTGATCCTTTCTTTGTTTGTGTCCACTCTACTGAATACCTTTCTTTTCTGTCACAACATTTTTTATTTCTTGATTTTCCTTTTGATTCTTTCTTAGTTTCCATCTTTCTGTTTATAGCACCCACCTATGTTTGCATGTTTTTTACTTTTTCCATCAGAGCCCTGCCATGGGCTAACGTGGCCCCCCACCCCCAAAATGCCTATGTTGAAGCCCTAACAGGCAGTACCTTGCAATGTATTTGTAGATAGAGCCTTTAAAGAGGCAATTAAGGCTACATGAGGTCATGGGTGGGTCCCTAACCCACCCTAAGTCTAAGTCTCATGGGTGTTCTTATAAGTAGAGAAAATGTGGACGCACAAAGAGAGATGTCAGCAGTACAAGGACAGAGGGACAACCCTGTGAAGGGGATGGCCATCTGCACATCAAGGAGAGAGTCCTCTGAGGAAACCAACCCTGCTGGTACCTCGATCTTGGACTCCAGCCTCCAGAACTGTGAAAAAATAAATTTCTGTTATTTAAGCCACCAGTGTGTGGGAGTTTCTTCATGGCATGCCTAGAAGTGAATACAAGGCCTTGCCATATTAATCATAGTTATTTTAGATTCCCTGTCTGATAACTTCAACATTGATGTCATATCTGAATCTGGCTCTGATGCTGGTTTTCTCTCTTCAGACTGTTTTTCCTTGTCTGTTGACAAGCCCCATAATGTTTTGTTGAAAGCAAGACATGATTTATCTGGTAATAGGAACAAAGTAAACACACTTTTAGTGTTGAACTGTGCTTAATGTTCACTCTGGCTGCATGTGCCAGAAGGTTCAGGCCCTCTGGGCTCCTTTCACCTCCCCTCTGGACTTCTGGCTTCCCTGCATATCCTTCCTCAGAGACAGTCTGTCTAGCGGGACTGCTCATGTCCAATATGGAGATGATAGACATGGCCACTTCTGGTGATACTGCAGATCCTACAGATATTTAAAAGATAATAAAAAGAATACTTGAACAACTTTAGGACAGTAGGTTTGGTTACTAAGATCCAATGGACAAAATTCCTGTAAGACACAGCTTACTGAAACTGCCTCATAAAGAAATGGAACATCTGAATGTCCCTATATCTATGCAAGGAAATTCATCTGTAACAAAAATCTTTCCACAATAAAAGCTCTGGGAATAAACACTTGATGAATTCTAGCAAACAGCTAAAGAGGAAGTATTACTAATCTTAAACACATACTTTTAGAAATGCCAACATCACCGTCATACCAAAATTAGATAAAGATCAAGCAAAAAGAGAAATAAAGGCCAACATCTCTCATGAATGTAAATGTAAACATAATTTATTAAATACTTAAAAATTGAATCTAGCACTACGTAATAAGTGATAGTGCCTCCTGGGACCACGTGCTTCTTCTCAGCGATACAAGACTGATTGCACATGTAAACCTCTATCATGCTTTTCATTTCCTTGGAAGAAGTCAACTTCCCTGAGAAACCATGTTGTTTGGGTGAGCAGTGGTCCCGCAAATTCATAAATCAAGACACCCAAGCCTCCCACTCTAGCAGGCTTTATTCCAGCTCTTTAGCATAAGGATTTTGCCACTCTTCCTGGATTCCTTTGCTAGAACTGCCCTAACAAAATATACAGACTGGGGGGGGGGGGGGGGCGGGATGGCTTACACAGTAGAAATCTATTTTCTCAGTGTTCTTGAGGCTGGAAAGCCAAGATCAAAGCATCGAAGGTTTGCTTTCTCCTGATGTCATGGAACCTGGCCTGGATCGCCCAACAAAAACCAATTGACACCCGGAGATCTTGGAGGATAGGAGGTTTATTTAATGCCAGCAGGCTCAGAGGAGAGTGGTCTCCAAAGGTCTGAGCCCCATGCACAAAGGGGGGCAATTTATACACTTCTACTTCCGCATACTTGGCACTTGTGGCAGGGCAAGGAGAAGAACCTTGATTGGTGCGCGGGGGAAGCAGAGCAGGGAGAACCCGGATTGGTGTGTGGGGGAAGCAGAGCAGGGAGAATAACCCGGAAGAGCCCCAGGGCAAGGACTGGGACTCTCTCGCTGGCTTGGTCGGCCATCTTAGGACACTGATTTTCCTTATAATTCCCCCCTTTGATGCCCCTTTAAACAACTAGTTTAGAGGGCATGATTTTCATCTTCTAAAGGGCGATAATGAGTAAGGAGTAAATGGAGTCTGATTTTAGCAATTTGAGTAGTAATAAACCTAGTAAGGGCATTAAAAATACAAGGACCAAATGCTACTATGAGGAGAAGCAATAGGAAGGGGCCAACGAGAGGGGCGAACCAAGGGAGCCATTGTGAGAGGGTATCCCACCAAGTTGTCTGCTGGAGTGTTTCCCACCAGCAATGTACTCGTTCCTGTAACTGGGTCAGAGTTTCTTGGACCACCCCTGACTCATTAGCATAGAAACAACATTCCTCCTGTAAGAAGAGGCAGAGCCCCCCTTGTGCAGCTGTGAGCAAGTCGAGCCCACGCCTGTTTTGGAGGACCACTGAAGCCAGTGAATCCAGTTGGCACTGCAGGGCCAGGGCTGACTGAGTGAGGGCGGAAAAATCCACTGTGAGTTGTTGAGTTAACCCCGGTACTGAATCTGAGACATCCCGACAGTGGCATTGAAGGCAACACCTGATGCAGCCAGCAGGCTCACAATAAGAGGGACAGCCACAGGGGAGCATCGAGGGTGGCTAAGAGGTCTCCATATGAGTGGGGCATCGCTCCCAGGGAGGACTGAAAGATCGGGTAAGAGACTGACAAGCGTGCATGATTGATCGTACGGGGTGATGCCGATGTATACACCTTGATCACAAGCCAGAAAAGTGTTGTTAGGCGCACAGACCTGACTGTGGCCCATGATGGGAGAGGAAGAGTTGCCATACAGCGGTACCGGAGCCAGAAAGGGATAATCTGAGGTCCCCAGTGCTGAGGTGGGAGGTGGCATGGTAGACTGGTTGGGGATGACACCAATCCAGTGTCAGGACCGGGCTTTATACAGATCTAGCAGTCAGACACTAAGGGTGGATTCGAGTGGTTAAGCACTTGGTGGGAGGCGTTAATCATACCTAACGGTTGCACTATAGATGCTTGCTGCATGTGGATGGGGGACCCAGGGATGTGCCAGGGCAAGTTATTTTCTGTCTGACTCTGGGGGTTGACTGTAAGGCTTGGAGTGAACATCGACTTAATCATAAACTTGGCCATGGGGTTGGTTCCCATAGGGTGATATTGGCCCAACAGGAGAATGATTTCCTGTAGCCCATAATGTGGCATTGGATTCTAAGACTGAGAGGGTGAGAGGTATACAGTGATCGTTAGAGCAAGAGGATGGGGTGGCATTGCATGACAAGGAAATCCAGATGTCACTACACTGTTTGAGGTGCCACCACCTGGTGGACCATCGTTCCATTCTCGGCCAAGTTGCCACCCATGACTTACATCCCCAGGATTGCAAGCAGAAGTGAGGGCAGGTGTTTGGCTGTTGAGGCGTAGGGCCCCCACAGATGTAGATATCTACCAGCCAGTAACCTGAGTGAGGGCTATGGTAGGAACACCGTCTATGAGGTTCCCAGGAGGTATCAAGAAGCTGGAATCCATCAAAATGGAGGTTAACCCTTGGTGTGTGCCCACCCCAGTGGAAGAAGTTAGTGGGGGCACTGGTGCAGGATTGAGGGGGATAAGCTGAAAAGTCCATTTGCCAGTAACAGTGATACAAGAGTTTGCCCCCCTTGCCTGGCTGGGCAAGCTACAGGCACTGAGGAGGAACAGCACACCAGGTAGGAGAAGACTAGGACTGACTGGGGCCAGGAAAACCATGGTGAAATGCGCTCAGGAGTAGACAGCAGAGGGCCAGTAAAAGTGGGATCTATGACCTTAGGTAGAGGGAGCCATCATGTTAACCCATCAGCAGATGAAACCTGTGGACAAGTAAGTGCAGTAATACACCCTAGGGACACCCAATAAGCAATGACAATAGTAAGCCTCTGGGAGAAAGTCCAGCCCGGTCAACAGTGTGGAGTGCAACTCCCAAGATGAGGGAAATCACACCAATCAGAGCCAGATACCACGGTGAGCAGGTGACCATCAGTCGGTGGGGTCTCTTTGAAGGTGAAGCCGGAGTGGGTGCATGAAGTCTGGCTGGACTCTCCACTGGCACGGCTCCTCATCTGAATGATGAGCTTTCTTCACTCGGGAGTGGTGGACCCACGGGGTGACACCTGAGACCTTGAGGGCAGTAGGGGAGGTTAGAACAACAGTGTGGGGCCCTGTCCACTGTGGTTTGAGGGGGTCTTTCTTCCAATCTTTGACCCAAACTGAGTCCCCTCTCTGGAAGGAGTGTACCTGAGACCCTAAGGAGATTGGGGCCCTCTCAATGGTGTACTTTTGTAATTTATTTAGGGTGGCCCCCAGGGCCTGAAGCTGCTCCTTTATCCCTTTATCTCCAACCTGATGCAAGTTTCCTTGAAGACTTCCCAAGCATGGGGGAGACTGTCCATATATGAATTCGAATGGGGAGAAACCTAATGTCCCAGGCATGCAGCAAGACACAGGAGAGCTAGGGGTAACAGATTCAGCCATGGGAGGTTAGTCTCCTGACAAAACTTTGCTAAGGTCCCCTTGAGGGTGCGATTCATTCGCTCTACTTCCCCTGACCTTTGGGGCTGATAAGCAGTGTGGAGTCTCCAGGTGATGTTGAGATATTTGGTCAAGACCTGTACAATGTCTGCCACAAATGTGGGTCCATTGTCACTATGGATTGTTAATGGCAGACCGAACCAGGGCACGATCTCCCACATGAGGACTTTAGCTACTTCCCGGCTTTGCTCCGTCCTGGTCGGGAAACTTCGACCCACCCAGAGTATGTGCATACTATTACTAGGAGATATCTGAACCCCCTGCTCGGCTGCACATCTGTGAAGTCTACCTCTAGATCTTTGAAGGGGGTTGCTCCCATCCTCTGGACACCTGGCGGGGGCTGTGGTGCAGACCAAGCATTATTTTTAGCACATGTCATGCATCATTCCCTCGTTGCTCGGCATAGTGCTGGCAGCTGACTGATGTAGTAGTGCTTCTTGAGAAGTACCTCTAATGCAGTTTTTCCCAGATGAGTGAGTTGGTGGTATTCCTTGATTAGATGCCCTCCAGTTGCTGTTGGAACAAAGATGTGCCTTTCTGGCATCATCCACCATCCCTTTTCAGTCAGGGTGGCTCCCTCAGCCATGGCCCATTCCTTCTCCTTTTTAGTGTAACTGGGTGGAGGGACTTCTTCCAGGTGTGTTAGGGCCATGGTGAGGGAAGGGGCTCTGTCCGTGTCCTCACCTCACCACTGCAGTCTTGACTGCCTCATCTGCCAGACGATTTCTCCACACTATGGGGTCATCTCCTTTCTGGTGTCCCCTACAGTGCAGGATTGCTACTTCCTTTGGAAGCCAGATGGCTTCGAGGAGTCTCAGTATCTCCTTGTTCTTGATAACATTTCCTGCTGTGGTTAAGAGGCCCCTTTCCTTGTAGAATGCTCCATGTATATGTACCTAATCAGTATAGACATTGACTCGCTTGCCTTCACCAAGGGTGAGGGCTCAGACTAAGGCATATAATTCAGCCTGTTGAGCTGACCATCCAGTTGGTAATGCCTTAGCTTCTAGGACTTCAGTGGTTGTGGTTACTGCATAACCCGGGCACCCTCTTGTAGGTAACTGCTGCCATCACTTAACAGCGTGAGCTCTGGATTCTTTATGGCTTGATCCTGCAGATCTGGACAGCTCGCGTACACTTCATTAGTCACCTCGGAGGAGTCGTGGTCTGGTTTCCCCTCTTCCTTGGGGAGAAGGGTTGCTGGATTTAATGTCCTTACTGTTTTGAGGATGACCCACAGGTTTCTGCAGAGGAGCCCTTGGTATTGTGCTAGCTGAGAGTTGGAAAGGAAGCGGTGTCCCTGTGCGTTCATGAGGGACACAACTGCATGGGGGACCTTGACATTAAGTTCTTGCCCCAGGGTAAGTTTGTCCACCTCCTTGATGAGTAGGACTGTGGCTGCCAGCGCCCTGAGGCACAGCGGCCATCCTGCTGCCACGGGGTCCAGCTTCTTTGACAGGTAAGCAACTGGCCATTGCCAGGGTCCAACAGTCTGGGTGAGTATCTTGAGCACTATTTTTTCCTTTTCATGCACAAAGAGATTGAAGGGTTTTTCTACATCTGGTAGGCCCAGGGCTGGTGCCCACCCCAGAATAATCTTTATCTCTGTGAAAGCGGCTTCTGCTTCCTCAGTCCAGGCAGGGGGTTCTCGATCTGGTCCCCCTAAGAGATCATAAAGGGGTCTTGTTATTGCCGAGAACTCAGGCATCCAGATGTGGCAGAATCCTGTAGCCCCCAGGAATTCTCGTAGGCCCCTTTTTGTCTGGGGCTGTGGCAGGAAGATGATGACCATTTTCCTCTCTGGCCCTAGTTCTGTCTTCCCTTGGGTGAGAAGGAAACTGAGGTATCAGACCTGTTGTTGGCAGCTTTGCGCCTTCTTCCATGAGGCTCGGTATCCCGAGTCTGACAAGAGCTGTAGGAGGGCCTTTGTGCCTTTTGTGCAGTCTTCTTGGGTGTCACTGGTGAGGAGGAGGTCATCCACATACTGGAGGAGGGTGCATCAGGTGGCCTCTCTTGGGAAGCAGGTGAGGTCCATGGCCAGCGCTTCCCCAAAGAGGGTTGGTGAGTTTTTAAGCCCCTGCGGGAGGCGCGTCCAAGTCAGTTGCATCTGGCGCCCTGTATCAGGTTCAGTCCCTTCAAAGGCAGACAGTGGCTGGCTCTGGGGGCTAAGTGGAGGCAGAAGAAGGCATCCTTCAAATCTAGGCAAGTGAAACATCTGGCCGACCCTGGGATTTGGCCAAGGAAGGTGTATGGATTCGGGACCACTGGGTGCAGAGAGATGGTCACCTTGTTGATAGCCTTAGGTCTTGAACTGGTCAGTATCCCCCTCCCGGCTTCTTGACTGGCAGGAGTGGGGTATTCCAGGCTGACTGGCACTTGACTAGAATACCTGCTTCTTTGAGTTTGGTCAGATGTTCTTGGATGCTGATCTTAGCTTCTTGTGGAAGGGGGTATTGCGTTTGCCTCTGAGGTTGGGCTCCTGGGATCCGTTCAACAATGTTAGGGGCCTGATTCTGGGTTAGTCCAGATGGGTTGTTTTTAGCCCATACTGAAGGGAAGGCAAGTTTGAACTCCGGCAGGCTGCTAGGTTGGGCCTGGGCACAGAATAGCCTCCATTCTTCTTCCCTTGGCATGGTAATTGCTAGTATTAGAGACCCCGTCTCCTCTTGCCTTGGGTTCAATCAGAGGCTAGTGTGTCCTGTGGGCTCAATGGTTATTTGAGTCCTAAGCTTGGAGAGTATGTCTCGGCCCAGGAGAAGGATGGGGCAATCAGGCAGATAAAGGAATTCATGTTGGACCTTGTGCCCCCGAGTTCACACTGGTGAGTCTGGCAAAAGGGCTGTTGTATTGCCCACATCCCGGTGGCCCCAAGGATGGTCGCAGTCCTTTTGATGAAAGGTGCCACTGGGGAGGTGACAAGAGTTCTCGGCCCCAGTATCAACCATAAAAGTCACTGGTTGGCCCCCCACCTTCATTTTGACTGGGGCACAGCCTGGTTGCTGGTCCTGGAGATAGTGGATCTTTTGGGCCTGGGGGTGCTGGTGGATCCTCTGGGCCTGGGGGCACCAGTGGATCTTCTGGGCCTGGGGGCACCAGTAAAACCGATGGTGGCAGAGTGTCTGGAGCTGAAGGGCCAGGTGTGGATGGTCTTGGGGGTACATACGGTGGGGCCAGGGTCGGTTCATCCTTGGGATATCTGGCTAGGATTTGTGGATACTGGGGCATTTGCTGATTTTCTTTAGGTTGCTTGGATGAGGTGATTAAGACTCAAGTGAATTGCACCCAGTGGGGAAGGGTCTGAACAACTCCTAGCCAGGAGTCAATGTACGGAAACTGGTCAGGGTGTCCTGGTTCTGCTGTTACAACTCACCATACTCGATGAATCATTGGGGCATCCCATGTCCCCTCTGAAGGCCACCCAACATCAAAGGTGGGCCATTCCAATTCACATAGGGTTCTCAACTTGCCGGGGTTCATCCTGACTCCATAGTCTCCCAAAAACTCCTTCTTGAAATTTTTGATCATGGTCTCTAGAGCCATAGGTTTACTCTGCCCTGACCCCATGGTGATGTCCCCATGTGCAGTGGCAGAGACAGACAAAGCGGGGGGTGCCTCCTGAGGTGAGGAGACCAATCAGATGCCTGTCTGGCCATGTTCCGAAAGAGCTTAGGTGAGGCTTAACTGTAGGGGTCTCATTGTTGTGACTTATGATCAGAAACTATTCAGATGCCACCATAGACTGTATGCCTTTCACCATGGAATCACAGATGGGCCCACATAGACTCTGTAGGCTTCTGGGGACCGTAAGGGTGCCCACCCGTGGAGTCACAGAATCAGTCTGCTTGAGCAAGCCAGGTCAGACTGCACATTCACTCACACATTCACACTCCAGAAGTTATTACATTCCCTCCCTGGGAATCCCTATCTGTGAGAGCTCTAAGAGGTCTCTGGGAGGTGATCAGGCTCCCCTTCCACCCCAATGGAGGTGGGCCTGTCTGGGTCCTGGAGCCCATGGCCTTACTGGAATCCAGTGTTGGGACCTGGTCCTTACCTGCCAAGTCTCCTCAAGTCTGGCGGGAAGAGTGGAGCGGGGTTGGCCTGAGGTGACCGGGGCGGGAGACTGCCGAAAATCAGGCAGGGCGCGCCTTCTCCATTTCAATCATCCCTCATTCAGTCACCGCCCCGCCGTTGCCCCCAAACCGGGGGCAACAATGGGCCAGCGTTGTTGGGTTTCCCAGTCAGGGAACCAAATGTTACAGGACCTGGACTGGATTGCCTGACGGAAGCAGCACCTGGAGATCTTGGAGGATAGGAGGTTTATTGAACACTGGTGGGCTCAGAGGAGAGAGGTCTGCAAAGGTCTGAGCCCCGAGCACAAACAAAGGGAACAATTTATACACTTTAGACACAAACTTTATCACTAAGCCGTTCTCCATGGGCCCAGTGTGGATTTGAGAAGGCCTGATCATGGTTTCCTGATGTGATTTTCTTTTACTTACTTCTGCTTTTCTCCTTAGATTCCCTCTGCTATGTCCTAGACTGATGGCTTAGGGTGCAAGTTGACAAAAATTTTTTTCTATAAAGAGCCATATAGTGAAACTTTAGGCTCTGTGGCTAGTCAGCTCCACAGTTGCATCATGAAGACAGACATAGACAATGCATAAGTAAATGAGCATATCTGCGTTCCTTTTTTTTTTTTTTTAAAGATTTTTATTTAACAGACATACAGAGAGAGCACAAGTAGGCAGAGCGGCAGACAGAGGGAGAGGAAGAAGCAGGCTCTCCGCCAAGGAGGGAGTCCGATGCGGGGCTCGATCCCAGGACCCTGGGATCATGACCTGAGCCAAAGGCAGCCGCTTAACTGACTGAGCCACCCAGGCGCCCCTGTGTTCCAATAAAACTTTATTCACAAAAACAGAGAGTGTATTAGGTTTGGCCCACAGGACATTAATCCGGTGGGGACTTTTCCTGAGGATTTTGACTATGTGAATTAATACTTCAGATAATAAAGAGTCATGTAAGTGTATCCATTTTTCTCTGTATCAAGAGTTCTTGTATGTTCTACTAGTGAGCTTTTTGCATGACAGCATAAATCACCAATTGTTTGGCTACTGCCTGTAAGTCAGGAAAATGCACATTTCTTTTAACATTCTGTTGTTTCATCTATTATAATTACAACTGTACTGAATGAATTATGGAACATTGCTCTGAATTGTCCTTATTGATGACAGTTATCTGCGTGTTGCTTGCTGGAGTCACAAGGACGTTATTCCACATGAACTGATGACAAGAAAAGGGGCAGGAAAATATCCTGATATCGTCATTCCCCCCAGTGTCCTCTATCCTCTGATCTCTGGGATGGGGTCCTCTCTGACCTCCCTAATGTCCCTCTCCACCCATTATCTTAAGACCAGCTCCCTGCACCATAAAAACCTATAGCCTTGAAAAGAAGGAGGGAACACCCACAGGTACTTGTGGGGATCCCGCCAGATCCCTCTCACCTTCCCATGACTTTACTCATGCTTTCAGATGCTCCCACATCTAGACTTCAGCTCTCCACTCCACTACTACAGTCTGGATTAAAATAATCAGCTTTCTTCTCTTTAGATGACCTCGGATCATTCACCAACACCAGCTATCCTTTGGGATCCTTTTCCAGCCCTGGCTTCATCCTACTTGCAGATCGGCTGGTGGGTTTCAACCATCATGTCAGCTGATTGATGCCATTTATTTGACATGTCATTGTTTATGGTACTCTGGAATGCATCCACTGTCCTTCACAGAAAAAACACCACAGAACAAGAGGTTTATCAAGCCCTTCTCAGTCCAGAGGTTCAGTGTTCTTCCAGAAATTACAAAAGCTTATGCTGCCATGATATGAGCTTACTACCCACCTGTGTTTTCTCCATGAATAATGCAGAAAATGTGAGTGATCATTAATTTTATTAGTGAGGTAAAGTAGCCTAGACATAGTTGAGAGGGTAACTTCCTTGCTATATCTTTGAGGAAGGATTCACATATTCGTAATGACCTACGTCTGTCAAGCTCCAGGTGTGTCAGTTATTAACTGGGTGAGTGCTTCCAGCACTATTTAAACCAAGAGTGATTTCATAGCCGACCTACCCTCTTCCTGGAGGTACAGTCAAGTACTGGTAGAAAGAGATGCCTCTTCCAACATCTCCTCCTACCACTCTGAGAACAGGAAATGAGGGATAAGCAGCCTGGTGACTCATCTTAATTTTTCTTACATTTGAGTGTCATTTACGGGAATATAGGTTTCTAATGACCCACATGTAAGTCTGCTGGAGTTCTAATGTTGGAACTCCTTCCATCTACTGACATTTGTAACAAAAACTCAATTATACTTTTGCTATAATCTTTCATTTTGATTAAGTACAGAAAGGAAACTGTTTATTTTCTCTGACTAATGAAATCGAAAGCTAAGAGCATGGGAGGGAGGTGTCTCAAAATCGTGTTGCAACTTCTCTCTCCAGGGCACAGTGCAGTTTCAGGAAACCACCACCAGTGAAGTTTTCAGTGACTCTAAGCAGTGCCATCTGTGTTTGTTATCTTTCAAAATACTTCTTTTTCCTCTGCCCTTCGGGAGATTATCACAGCCTGCAGTTCAGTCTCCGAGAGCTTTGTTGATTTATCTTCCTCCTCAAGCAAAATAAGCAGTGATTCCTGCATTTCTGAAGAAGACCTCAGGATCCGGACTCGTGGAGATTTTCAGCAAGGTGAGGCCCTGTGGGCTTTCTGTAGACAGCTCTGGGTCCCTGCTGGCTAAACACAAAACAACCAGGGGGCTTCGGGTATGAAGAATTGGATGGGGGGGGGGGCTGGTATCAACTATAGTCGGAGACATGAAAACATTAGTAGCTTGATTCTAATCCTTTAATACCTAGACAAGGAACAGACATGGTTATCCCACCACACCTGACACCTGCACGAAGGCAGATGCATTTTGACCTTAGAAGACATTAAAATTTGTTTCCCAGGTGACTATTGGCATGAGTTATATTTAGAAAAAGGGTTTGGTTTTCTTCCCTAGGTGGTGTCCATGAAACTCTTGGTGGCCTTGGTAGAGTTCTGGGCAGAAGTCAAGTTGGGGCCATGAGGAAAGTATGAGAACATAATATTAAGTAAAAAATACATCTGGGTTTAAAGCTGTGTTGTATGGTCTTACCCTGATTTTAGAAAACACTCACACACATACATGCACAGAGCAGAAAAACTTTCACTTCCGCAGACACAGTTACTCAAAAACATGACTTCTTTACCTCTCTTAAGACAGTTTTAATTTTTTTTAAGATTTTATTTATTTTTTTGACAGAGAGAGACAGCAAAAGAGGGAACACAAGCAGGGGGAGTGGGAGAGAGAGAAGCAGGCTTCCCGCTGAGCAGGGAGCCTGATGTGGGGCTTAATCCCCGGACCCCGGGGCTCATGACCTGAGCCAAAAGCAGACGCTTAACGATTGAGCCACCCAGGCACCCTGTGACAGTTTATTATATTATACTTCAGACTATACCGCCAGAGCTTTTATTTCAGTTCCTTTTAGCATTACTGTCTGCCTTCCTGAAAATTACTGATTTTTTTTCTAGTGGCAAAGTATAGGGGAGAGGAAGGGAGAATCAGTTACAAATAGACTTTCAGAATTGTTGAGCGATTTTCTGTATGGCCTGTATAATAATATTCCGTATGTGCTTGATTAGAGTGTGAGATTTTTAATGCTGATTTCAGAATTTTATGTATGTTACATAAAACTTGTTAATTATGTTTATTAATAATGTTAGTCCTATTTCCTAAATCTCTACTGAATTTTTTTTACCTTGTTTAGTAATTAAGAAATATGCTAAAATCTCCTACCATAAAACTGTGAGGTTTTTGTCCTGTAGTTCTCTCAAATTTATATATACAATAATATAATATATATGTACACATGTATATAAAATGTGTTTGGATGTGTGAAGAGAAACATGTGTGAAGAGAAACATGCTACATAATACTACAAATTTAATTTTTATATTATAATATGTAAATCATGTTATAAAATATAATATGTAGTAGTATAGCATTATAAAGGAATATAAAGTAACAATAATATATATTTGCTATTAGCAGGCAAATACATAATTACAACTGTTTTGTTTCCCTAGGAGGTCAGCCTTTGTCATTGTGTGGTACTCTGGTGATACTTTTTTTTTTTCGTAAAATTTTTTTATTGTTATGTTAATCTCTGGTGGTACCTTTTATCTTCAGGTCTATTTAAAGCTACACTAGTATAGATAACTGGTTTTCTTTTAGTTACTCTTTGCACGATAAAATATTTTTCTTTCACTTTCCCACCTTTAAGTAATATTTTCTTAACATTCTATTGGCAGATTTCATAAATGCAGGGTTTTTTTTTTCCATAAATGCAATTTGACTAAATTTGTCAGTTAACTGGTTAGGCCATTTATGTATATATTGATGATTAGCATGTATGGTTTTGTTTCTGCTATCCTCAATTACATTTATGACATTTCTATATTCTCCTTTCTTGTACTTCTGTTTTTGCTCATTTCTTTATCTTACCCTTGAAGACAAATACTTTAGTGAACTGCCCGGTTCACTCTCCTCCCTCCCTCTGCCATGTTGATGTGCTTCCTGTCTCTCATCTTCAGTCAGAGCTGTATCTATGTGGAAGACATAGGCACACCTCATCAAGCTCAGTTCCTGCTCTTACTTACCTTTGGGCCTGCAGTATTTCTTGGCTCTATATGTTATTTTTCGTATCGAATATTTCCTCCAATAGATGTTTACATATAGGTCTTTGTCTTACAAACTAGCAAGGCCTTGAATATCAGAGAATAGTTTCTGAGGCCCTCATATTTATTTATGTTTTTTTAGTAATTTTTTATTGTTATGTTAATCACCATACATTACATCATTAGTTTTTGATGTAGTGTTCCGTGATTCATTATTTGTGCGTAACACCCAGCGCTCCACGCAGAATGTGTCCTCTTTAATACCCGTCACCAGGCTAACCCATCCCCCCACCTCCCTCCCCTCTAGAACCCTCAGTTTGTTTTTCAGAGTCCATCGTCTCTCGTGGTTCGTCTCCCCCTCCGACTTCCTCACCTTCATTCTTCCCCTCCTGCTATCTTCTTCTTCTTTTTTTTTCTTAACATATATTGCATTATTTGTTTCAGAAGTACAGATCTGTGATTCATCAGTCTTGTACAATTCAAAGTGCTCACCATAGCACATACCCTCCCCAATGTCTATCACCCAGCCACCCCATCTCTCCCACCCCCCACCACTCCAGCAACCCTCAGTTTGTTGTCAGAGTCCATCATCTCTCCTGGTTCGTCCCCCCTCTGACTTACTCCCCTTCATTCTTCCCCTCCTGCTATCTTCTTCTTTTTCTTTTTTCTTAAAATATATTGCGTTATTTGTTTCAGATCTGTGATTCAACAGTCTTGCACAATTCACAGCGCTCACCATAGCACATACCCTCCCCAGTGTCTATCACCCAGCCACCCCATCCCTCCCACCCCCCACCACTCCAGCAACCCTCAGTTTGTTTCCTGAGATTAAGAATTCCTCATATCAGTGAGGTCATATGATACATGTCTTTCTCTGATTGACTTATATCACTCAGCATAACACCCTCCAGTTCCATCCACGTCGTTGCAAATGCCAAGATCTCATTCCTTTTGATGGCTGCATAATATGCCATTGTGTATATATACCACCTCTTCTTTATCCATTCATCTGTTGATGGACATCTTGGCTCTTTCCACAGTTTGGCTATTGTGGACATTGCTGCTATAAACATTGGGGTGCACGTACCCCTTCGGGTCCCTACATTTGTATCTTTGGGGTAAATACCCAGTAGTGCAATTGCTGGATCGAATGGTAGCTCTAATTTCAACTGTTTGAGGAACCTCCATACTGTTTTCCAGAGTGGTTGCACCAGCTTGCATTCCCACCGACAGTGTAGGAGGGTTCCCCTTTCTCCACATCCCCGCCAACATCTGTCGTTCCCTGACTTGTTAATTTTAGCCATTCTGACGGGTGTGAGGTGGTATCTCATTGAGGTTTTGACTTGGATTTCCCTGATGCCGAGCGATGTTGAGCACTTTTTCATGTGCCTGTTGGAGAGGCCCTCACATTTAAATATCATCTTGGCTAGATTAAAATTCACCTCTTAAAATCATTTTGCCCTCAAGATAGGGAGACAGTACATTTTCTGATAGCCCTGGGGCTACATATGTTTTGAAATTTAGAATTGGGGCATTTTAGAAACATTATTTAATACACCTACTTTAAATACCCTAATACCGGACACTGTAGTGGGATCTGGATCATTACTCTAAAATCAAAGACACCGATATTTAACAATAAAACATATGAGTGTTCACATTTGAGTGGAATGAATAAAGATTATACATAGCCTCCTGTCACCTTATATCTGGTTTTATTTTGCAAATAAATTATGTTGTCACACACACAAAACACAAAAATTTCACTTGAAAAATTATTTGGTTTTTAAATCAGTATGGCATTTGGACGAGTCCTGATGAAAATCACCCTATTTCCTGTGGTGGCCAGCTTTGCTGTTGAACATCAGTTTCAATCTGATCCTTGAATCTTTACAGGTGATCTACTCTTTATCTCTAGAAGCTTTCAGAGTTTTTACTTTGTTTTTAATAATCTTCAATTCCCCTATAATATATCTTGAGGATTTATCCTTCACCCTATGGACCTGATCAATCTGGGAGTGTTCACAATTTCTCAAGAAAGAATAATTCACAGCCCTGGGAATTTGAACATGCCAATTATACAAAAAGTACACAAACACACGGACCCTAAATGAAAAGAATTGATTAATTTAAACAGAAAATTGGAATTCCTACCATGTACTGAGTGCCATCAAGGAAGTACATAAGGTAATAAAGAGGCCCAGAGGAGTGACACCCAGTCCCAGATTCTGGGGGCTTTCAGAGGACAAAACCTCAGTGGAGTCTTGAAGGCTATAAGGAGGTAGTTGGGGGAAGTAAAGTGAGACTCGCCCTTTAAGAAGAAGAGAGGGAATTAGCCAAGTCATGAAACATGGAAAAGCAAGGTGTGTTGTATATTTCTGGAGTATACAACATACAAAATGCAAAAGTTACAGATGTAAAAAAGATGCAGAGTATTCAAGGCTTTCCAAGCTAGGCTAAGGAGCAAGAAATTTTTCAAAACCAAAATAGGGAACTATTGGAGGATGTCAAGTGGGCTAGAAACGTGGCCCCATAGAGGGATCTCAGGCTCTCCAAAAAGAACTGATAAGAGGAATTCAGCCTAGAAGGGTAAAATCAAGCAACTATTGAAATAATTCCAGACAATAAATGCTGGGTTCTTGCTTTAGCAAGAAAGCAGAACTCCAGCCACAGGACTACTAAATAGTGCCAGCCAATCATGGCTGTGATTCTGCACGAGAGAGATCAATCGGGAGCAGGGCACAGAGGACACGGAGAACATGGCCCAAGCCCCAGGGAGAGAAGATGCGAGAAGCGCTGACTAGGGAAGGGTCAAGTGTGCTGGGCAGGTACCCAGCAGGGAGGACAATCACCAGGGGTGAGAGGCTGCAGCCCACTCTGCACATGGGCTCCTTCAGGCAGAGTGGGTGGCAGAGTCCAGAGCCAGCAGGCGGACATCCAGGGAGAGACTGCAGCCCCAACACAGGATGGGAGGAGGGAGCGGGGACTCTGACCCCCTACAGCCCACACTCTACATAAGGCAACAGCAAGCCCTCTTTCCAGACCTCCTGCCATCATACCCACGCCCCACCCAACTCAACTATCATTATTAAAAGGAAAGAATTTCTTAGAAGTCCCGAATACAGCAGTTCTCAACCCATAGTGACACACCTGGAAATTAAGTTCCTCTTTGTCACATAACACTCAAGGACGACACCTTGACATGGGCCACTCACTCACAGAGACACAACCAGACTTTTAAATCATCTGGAGAAAGGTGTAACACCGTATGGTATTTTTCTCTTGCAGGCTCAGCCACACCTGGAGAGATGAGTGAGTACAAGAGGATTATTCTGCTGAAAGGATTACAGCCCATAGATGACTACAGGTTTAGCATGGTTAAGTCCCTACTGGCCCATGATTTGCAACTGACTACAAAAATGCAAGAAGAATATAACAAGGTCAGGATTGCTGACCTGATGGAAAAGAAGTTCCGGGGGCCTCTCTGTGTGGACAAGCTAATAGATCTGTTCAAGGACATGGAAGGACTTGGAGACATTGTTAAGATTCTTAAAAATGAGAAGAAAAAAGGTAATGGACAAGAGCCCTCACTGTCAGGGTCTGGGCCCCCTAGAGACACCCCCCAGAGCCCTGGTGTTGGCACACCTGAGAGGTCCGTTTCCCAATGTCCAAATGGGCAGCGGGGAATGAGACAGCCCTTCAGACACCAACAAGTCGACAACTTAGACAATTCCTCTCCTACAAAGAGGTCCGCTGTATTTTACAGGGTGTATTTTGGGGGTGCCAGTAAAGAAAAAAGCAGAAAGAGCTCACTAGAAAGGCAGAGACTTCTACATATTATGAAGGTTGATCAGGGACAAAAAAATTAGGAAAAATTGTGAGATTTAAAAATACTTCATTCAGTTCATATACTGCTCTGTTACAATATTTACTCCATCGTTACTATATTCTTTATGAACAAATATAAGGCAATGCTTAAAGAAAAAGCCAACTCTCAGGGATGTGAAGAATTTGCCTCTTCTAAAATCACTGGATCCTAAAAACTTTTTAAAACATCAAGTCCAGTATCACCAATTTGTCCCATCACCAATTAGATCAGATTTTCTTTCTCTGGTTTCTGTAATTCAAACAGACCTTCCGTAGGAGTTAACCCACCAATTGCATCATGAAAACTGCAGATCCTTTTTTTTTTAAGATTTTATTTATTTATTTGATAGAGAGAGAGAGGGAGAAAAGCAGGGGGAGGGACAGAGGGAGAAGCAGACTCCCCACTGAGCAGGGAGCCCCATGTGGGGCTCGATCCCAAGACCCTGCGATCATGACCTGAGCCAAAGGCAGACACATAACAGACTGAGCCACTGAGGTGCCCCAAAACTGCAGATTCTTGAAAAGAACATATAGGATAAGTGGGTTGGAAAAGGGTTTGACTGAAGTACCTGGGAGTCCAGCGGATGGAGGGGTGTGCTTGTGTCCCCAGGGAAGCAAGGAAACTGGCGGTATGAGTCAGCTCCGGTCACCTGTCCGGTGGGCTGACGCAGGAGGGGAGCACACTAGCATTCCCAGACCCACAAGCAGGACATAGCACTGGAAATGCTACAGCTGCCCTAGACCAGCTCCTTTGGATTTATCATGTTCTTTTTAACTGCTTCAGTTATGAGGAAATGCAGAGTAAAAGGAAAAATGCCCGTGAAGAAAAGAAAGCAGGATGCATCCAGTACTGACGAATCCACATCTACTAGGAACGAAACTTTGGTATCAGTCCATGACACACCCATGTCCAAGGTAGGTTGGCAGAGGTCCCGCTGAAGAAACTTCTTCTATGCTCTCCCACTTATTACCTTCTTGTGTACACTGAGTGCTTTATTCATTTCTCAACCTGCAAATAGAAGAGTGGAGAAAAGGGATTCCAGGGGCAGTATGAAAATGAGGTGCAGTGTCAGCAAACTCTTAGTTATTAATCACCCATGATGTTTCAGAACCGTATGCACATAACATGTGTGTATAACTCCACATAAACGAGATGTGGAGTCATGACCCCTCTTGAGATGTGCACAAAATTGGAAGTCACACTAGGAGAGCAGCTTGCCAAAGGTTGCTTAAAGACACAAAATTCAAATGTAGATTTTATAAATTCCAGCACAGCATTCTTGACACATTGATGAGGGGAATTTCCAGGCTCTTGTGTGCATCAGTCATGTGTGTGGGTTGCCTGCTTTCCAGTCGCCTCCTGAGAGGATGGAATCCATGTACCTCCTGGAATTTGTGAGCACAGAAATTTTAGCACAATTAGAAACTAGTAATAAAAAGTTGATTTGCTCACTAGTAATGGTGTGTTTCATCTAATGTTGAAAACCATTAACCAGGGGCAAAAATTACTTTCAGAAAAAGAAAATCAAAACCAAACAAAATGATGAATCCAAGAGGACGCAGCCAACCCAGGGACAAAGTCAGCTTCCAGGACCATCTGTAACCAGTACACAGTCAACTTGGAGCTACCCTCAGACTCCTCAAATGACTCCACCAACCCCAGCCAGCAGTTCTTCAACCAAGGTACCATCTTCCTCTTCCCATTAATTGTACCTCTCCACAACATGCTCTTGGACTTGTCATGACCTTGAAAGAGCTTCTTAGTAATTTGCTATGATGTGTAAATACTATAATTACCAAAAACCACCCATTATTTTATCAAATGCAGATACTGAGATTTTGTGGTATTAGAAGGCCTTTGCTATTTGCAAGGTATGCATTTTGACATAATTCCTGATCTCAAGAGGGTTACCGGCTTGGTCCAGGAGTAGGGGTGGGAAGTGGCCAGACAATTAGAGATGAACATAAGAGGATATTTATCCCCTATGTTCTCCATTCATCCATTTCTCCTTGACTTACTGACCATTCTTCTGGATTCATGTCCAGCATTCTGTGCTTGCTCCCACATCAGCTGTGTAAACATATGCTAATTCTGTGATTTGGAATACATTGCTCCTACCTTTTCACTGGCCCAGAGACATCCCCTTCAGACTCCAAGTTGACTCATTTCCTCTGACAAGTCCTCCTCAATACCCGACCACAGTACATCACATCTTTCCACTGCTCCCTTTCATGGGTCCCTTTATTTTTCCTGCCTAGCTTTTGCAACCATTATAATGAGTCTAAGTTCTCCTTTCTTCATGGACAATAACCTTAGATTATAGGGCAAGACAGGACAAGGGTAGACAGGTGAGTGCCTACAAACATGCATTAACTTCTTCCTACCAACCTCTGTGCTGCCCTGACAAGGTCCCAGTGGCTGCCATCACTTGGGGGTACAATGTCCATTCTGTGGTGAATACACAGGCAACCTAAGGGATGGGCAAAGCAGCATTTTAATCACTGACTTCTAGTATACTTTATTACCTGACCCTAAGCTGCCCCCTGACCCAGGCTGGACCCTGCCCCCAAAACATACATAGAGTTGAGGGCAGACTCCCTATGGACAAAGTTTCTCAAGTTCTGTCTTCTTATACTTCCTGATGTCAGCCCCCATAACTGATAATTCCTCCACAGTCTCTCCAGGACATACTTATTGGATGGAGCTAGCAAGCTGTGCCTGTTTGCCTCTAGACCAGGCAGCCATGGCTGTGACCTTATCTGGTCGTTGGAACTTCGGTCCCCCTGTCTCTTTGTTATGACAAGGACATAGGTGCCCATCTCAAGATAACGTTACTTTTGCCATGCATACTGGCTTGGAAGTGACAGTTTCTACATCCCCATTTGCCTGTACATGTGACACGGTCATTTCTTCTCACTTAAGAATCCTTCTGCTGCCCTGAAACCTCCTGGGAGCACAGGGACCCCAGGGAGGCTCCTCTGCCCCCTCAGCCTCTTACACCTACATGTTCTATGGTATCATTCCTCCTCTGGGGTCCGGCCACCTGCACGAAAGGCCTACAAAAAGTGTGTCCAACCGTTCACTCTATGCTTCATTAGGTGAGCAGGAAAACCTTGTTTCGACTCATTTCGGGGTCCCCCAAGGATTTTCTCTAAGGTGTGGGTTCTGTTTGTTCTGTTGCCTCAAAACCAGACACAGAACAATATTATCCTTGAGACCTGCTGCTATGTCTCTGCTGAAGCAAACAGCTCAGACCATCCTGTGTGCTGAACGGGGCAGGGAGATAAAGGAATTAATCTCCAGGAAAATCATCTGTTATGTTTTTTTTTTAAAGATTTTGTTTATTTGACAGAGAGAGACAGCGAGAGCAGGAACACAAGCAGGGGGAGTGGGAGAGGGAGAAGCAGGCTTCCCGCGGAGCAGGGAGCCCGATGCGGGGCTCGATCCCAGGACCCTGGGATCATGACCTGAGCTGAAGGCAGATGCTTAACGACTGAGCCACCCAGATGCCCCATCTGTTATGATTTTTAAATATTATCCAATCAGAAAGTATATTTTCAGCATATGAATCCTGCTATTCAATTAGAAGCTTTCAGTTTAACTGAATTTGAGAGAAGCTTACAATGTTCTTGTCAATGTGTTTAAATTACTACATGTGGCAGAAGTGAATTAAGCAGTTTTTTATTTAAATTCAACTAGGCAACATACCGTACATCATTAGTTTCATATGTACAGTTCAACAATTCATCAGTTACACATAACACCCACTGCTCATCACCTCTGGCGCCCTCATTAATGCCCAACCCCCATAACCCCATCCCCCCACACACCTCCACTCCAGCAACCCTCAGTTTGTTTCCTATAATTAATAGTCTCTCATGGTTTGTTTCCCTCTCTGATTTCTTTCCATTCCCTTTTCCCTCCCTTCCCCGATGATCCTCTGCACTGTTTCTTATATTCCACATATGAGTGATAGCATATGATACTTGTCTTCGTCTGATTGAATTCTTTCGCTTATAGTAATACCCTCCAGTTTTATCCATTTCGATGTGAATGGTAAGTATTCATCCTTTGTGATGGCTAAGTAATATTCCATTTCATATATATGTCACATCTTCTTTATCCATTAATCTGTTGATGAACATCTTGGCTCTTTCCATAGTTTGGTTATTGTGGATATTGTTGCTATAAACATCGAAGTGCATGTGCCCCTTTGGATCGTTACATTTGTATCTTTGGGGTAAATACCCTAGTAGTGCAATTGCTGGGTTGTAGGGTAGCACTATTTATAATGTCTTGAGGAACATCCATACTGTTTTCCAAAGTGGATGCACCAGCTTGCATTCCCATCAACAGTGTAGGAGGGTTCCACTTTCTCTGCATCCTCACCAAAATTTGTTGTTTCCTGACATGTTAAATTTAGCCATTCTGACTGGTTTGAGGTGCTCTCTCTTTGGGGGTTTTATTTGTATTAAGAAACCATTTCTCAAGTCTTGAGAGGAGGAGCAAGGTGGTGGAGGAGGAAATTTCATTTGGTTCCAGGAATTCAGCTAGATAGGTATGAAACCATTCTGAACACCTACAAACTCAACAGGAGATTGAAGGAAAGAATAGCAGCAACTCTGAACAGAAAAGCGACCACTTTCTGGAAGGTAGGACATGCGGAGAAGTGAATCCAAGGTGATATTTGGGAAGATAGACTGCAGGGGAAGGGAGCTGGCTACTGTCAAGTGATAGAGCAGTGGAGCAAAAAATTTGAAATTTTAGAAGTCTGCTTCACTGAGGGACGTCGCTCCAGGGGCTAAGTGTGGCGGGGGAAGTAGGGGCGGTGGAACCCTCACTGGGACAGTGTGGTCTCAAGACGCTTGGGGTAACAGAAAGACCGGGGGTGCCTGAGTGAGGCAGAGCTCCCAGGTATCAGAGCAGGGAAGCCGGCTGCAGAGATGGAGCCGAGGAGCGGGCTCTCAGCTCGGGGTTGCCATAAACCATGATCCGTGGCACAGCCGGGCCACTGCTCCTCCAGCAGGGACCCAACAAGTGGCAGATCCGGGGATACTTCCCTTCCTCCCCCAGGAGGAGCGGCATGGGAGCGCACCGCAGGGATCTGCTGGGTTTCAAGACTCCACATGGGGTTGTGTGCCAGAGATTGAAACACTCAGTCACAGGCCAGGTGAGCATGGACTGCTGCCGGAGACCAGGGAGACAGGAGTGACTGACTGCTTTTCTCTGGGGATGCACTGAGGAGCGGGGCCGAGTCCTTGGCTCCTCTGGGGCAGAGATTGGGAGGCTGCCATTTTCAATCTCATCCTCCAAAGCTGTACCAAAAGCGTGCAGGGAACAAAAGCTCCCGAGAGCAAACCCAAGCAGATTACTTAGCCCAGCCCCTGACAAGGGCGGGGTAATTCTGCTCCAGCAAAGACATTTGAGAATCACTGCAACAGGCCCCTCCCCCAGAAGATCCATAAGAACAGCTGGCCAAGACCAAGTTTACTGATCAATGAGAACGACAGAATGCCAGCACTAGGGGAATACAGCACATAGAATTCATGGCTTTTTTCCCATGATTCTTTAGTTTTTCAAAGTTAATTTTTTTTTATTTTCTTTTTTTCTTTTTCTATTTTTTTTGAATTTTTCTTTTTCCTTTTTTCAATCAACATCTTATCAATCTTTTGTTTAAATCTTTTTTATTTTTCATTTTTAGAGTCATATTCTATCCCTTCATTGTAGTAAACCTTATTTTTTTTGTGTGTGTATATATATATATATATATATAAGTTGTTCTCTCTTCAAAATTTTGGGATACGGTTTATTCTAACAGACCAAAATATACCCTAAATCTCTAATGTATAGCTTGGTCTAGTCTCCTGCTTGATCACATTCTCTCACTTTTTTTAAATTTCTCTTCTTTCTTTTTTTCAACCAACTTCTTATCTTATCAATTCCTTTTATAAAATCTTTTATAATTTTCATCTTTACAATCATATTCCATCCCTTCATTGTATTTACCCTTATTTTTGTACATACACAAGTTTTTCTGTCTTTGAAATTTTGGGAGGCATTGTCTTCTAACAGACCAAAATACACCCAAAATCTAATGTGTGGCTCTGATCAATTCACCAGCCTGATCATATTTGATCATATTCTTTTTTTTTTCTTTCTTTCTCTTTCTTTTCCCCCCTGGTTTTGGGTCTCTTCTGATTTGTTTAGTATATACTTTTCTGGGGTTCTTGTTACCCTGTGAGCATTTTGTTCTCTCATTCATCTATTCTCCTCTGGACAAGATGACAAGATGGAAAAACTCACCTCAAAAAAAAAGAACAAGAGGCAGTACCGACTGCCAGGGACCTAATCAATACAGACATTAGTAAGATGTCGAAACTAGAGTTCAGAATCATGATTATGAAGATACTAGCTGGGCTTGAAAAAAGCATGGAAGATACTAGAGAACCCCTTTCTGGAGAAAAAAAAAGAACTAAAATCTAACCAAGTTGAAATCAAAAAGGTTATTAGTGAGGTGCAATCAAAAATGGGGGCTCTAACTGCTAGGATAAATGAGGGAGAAGAGAGAATTAGTGATATAGAAGACCAAATGATGCAAAATAAAGAAGCTGAGAAACAGAGAGATAAACAACTAATGGATCATGAAAGCAGAATTCTAGAGATAAGTGATAGTGCAAGACGAAACAATATTAGAATAATTGGGAAACAGGAAGAAGAAGAAACAGAGAGAAGAGCAGAAGGCATATTGGAGCAAATTATAGCAGAGAACTTCCCTAATCTGGGGAAGGAAACAGGCATCAAAATCCAGGAGGCACAGAGAACCCTTCTCAAAATCAGTAAAAATAGGTCAACACCCTGACATCTAATAGTAAAACTTATGAGTCTCAGAGACAGAGAAAATCCTGAAAGCAGCTCAGGACAAGAGATCTATAACCTACAATGGTAGAAACATTAGATTGGCAACAGAACTATCCACAGAGACCTGGCAGGCCAGAAAGGACTGGCATGATATATTCAGAGCACTAAACGAGAAAAATATGCAGCCAAGAACACCATATCCAGTTAGGCTGTCATTGAAAATAGAAGGAAAGATAAAAAGCTTCCAGAACAAACAAAAACTAAAAGAATTTGCAAACACCAAACCGGCTCTACAGGAAATATTAAAAGGGGTCCTCTAAGCAAAGAAAGAGCCTAAAAGTAACAGACCAGAAAGGAACAGAGACAATATACAGTAACAGTCACCTTACAGGCAATACAATGGCACTAAATTCCTATCTTTCAATAGTTACCCTGAATGTAAATGAGCTAAATGCCCCAATCAAAAGACACAGGCTATCATATTGGATTAAAAAACAAGATCCATCGATATGCTGTCTGCAAGTGACTCATTTTAGACCCAAAGACACCCCCAGATTGAAAGTGAGGGGGTGGAAAACCATTTACCATGCTAATGCACACCGAAAGAAAGCTGGGATGGCAATCCTTATAACAGACAAATTAGATTTTAAACCAAAGACTGTAATAAGAGATGAGGAAGGACACTATATCCTACTTAAAGGGTCTATCCAACAAGAAGATCTAACAATTGTAAATATCTATGTCCTGAACATGGGAGCAGCCAATTATATAAGGCAATTAATAACAAAAGCGAAGAAACGCATTGACAGCAATACAATAATGGTGGGGGACTTTAACACCCCCTGACTGAAATGGACAGATCATCTAGGCAAAGGATCAACAAGGAAATAAAGGCTTTAAATGACACACTGGACCAAATGGACTTCACAGATATATTCACAACATTCCATCCCAAAGCAACAGAATACACATTCTTCTCTAGTGCCCATGGAACATTCTCCAGAATTGATCACATCCTAGGTCACAAATCAGGTCTCAACCGGTACCAAAAGATTGAGATCATTTCCTGCATATTTTTGGACCACAGTGCTTTGAAACTAGAACTCAATTACAAAAGGAAAATTGGAAAGAACTCAAATACATGAGGCTAAAGAGCATCCTACTAAAGAATGAATGGGTCAACCAGGAAATGAAAGAAGAATTTAAAAATTCATGGAAACCAATGAAAATGAAAACACAACTGTTCAACACCTTTGGGATGCAGCAAAGGCAGTCCTAAGAGGAAAATATATAGCACTACAAGCCTTTCTCAAGAAACAAGAAAGGTCTCCAATACACAACCTAATCTTACACCTAAAGGAGCTGGAGAAAGAACAGCAAATAAAGCCTAAACACAGCATGAGCAAAGAAATAATAAAGATCAGAGCAGAAATCAATGAACTAGAAACCAAAACAACAGTAGAACAGATCAGCAAAACTAGGAGCTGGTTCTTTGAAAGAATTAATAAGATTGATAAACCCCTGGCCAGACTTATCAAAAAGAAAAGAGAAAGGACCCACATAAATAAAATCATGAATGAAAGAGGAGAGATCACAACCAACACCAAAAATACAAACAATTATAAGAACATATTATGAGCAACTCTATGCCAGCAAATTAGATAATCTGGAAGAAATGGATGCATTTCTAGAGATGTATAAACTACCAAAACTGAACCAGGAAGAAATAGAAAACCTGAACAGACCTATAACCACTAAAGAAATTGAAGCAGTCATCAAAAATCTCCCAAAAACAAGAGCCCAGGGCCAGATGGCTTCCCAGGGGAATTCTACCAAACATTTAAAGAATTAATATCTATTCTTCTGAAGCTGTTCCAAAAAATAGAAATGGAAGGAAAACTTCCAAACTCATTTTATGAGGCCACCATTATCTTGATCCCAAAACCAGACAAAGACCCCATCAAAAAGGAGAATTACAGACCAATATCCCTGATGAACATGGATGCAAAAATTCTCACCAAAATACTAGCCAATAGGACCCAAAAGTATATTAAGAGGATTATTCACCATGACCACGTGGGATTTATTCCTGGGCTGCAAAGGTGGTTCAACACGTGAAAATCAATCAATGTGATACAATACATAATAAAAGAAAGAACAAGAACCATATGATCCTCTCAATAGATGCAGCATCCCTTCTGATTAAACCCCTTCAGAGTGTAGGGATAAAGTGTATATACCTCCATATCATAAAAACCATCTATGAAAAATCCACAGCAAATATCATTCTCAATGGGGAAAAACTGAAAGCTTTTCCCCTAAGGTCAGGAATGCCGCAGGGATGTCCACTATCACCACTGCTATTCAACATAGTACTGGAAGTCCTAGACTCAGCAATCAGACAACAGAAAGAAATAAAATGCATCCAATTTGTCAAAGAAATCAAACTCTCACTCTTTGCAGATGATATGATACTTTATGTGGAAAACCCAAAAGTCTCCACCCCAAAACTCTTAGAACTCATACAGGAATTCAGTAAGTGGCAGGATATAAAATCAATGTACAGAAATCAGTGGCCTTCCTATACACCAACAACAAGACAGAAGAAAGAGAAATTAACGAGTCAATCTCATTTACAGTTGCACCCAAAACCATAAGATACCTAGGAATATATCTAACCAAAGAGGCAAAGGATCTGTACTCAGAAAACTATAGAATACTCATGAAAGAAATTGAGGAAGACACAAAGAAATGGAAAAACATTCCATGCTCATGGATTGGAAGAATAAATATTGTGAAAATGTCTATGCTACCTAGAGCAATCTACACATTTAATGCAATCCCTATCAAAATACCATCCACTTTTTTCAAAGAAAAATAAATCATCCTAACATTTGATACAACATAACATACAAATAATCCTAAGATTTGTGTGGAACCAGAAAAGACTCCAAATAGCCAGAGGAATGTAGAAAAAAAAAAAAAAAGCAAAACTGGTGGCATCACAATTCCCTACTTCAAGTTCTATTACAAAGCTGTAAGCATCAAGACAGTATGGTTCTGGCACAAAAACAGACACATAGACCAATTGAACAGAATAGAGAGCCCAGAAATGGACCCCCAACTCTATGGTCAACTAATCTTTGACAAAGCAGGAAAGAATGTCCATTGGAAAAAAGACAGTCTCTTCAACAAATGATGTTGTAAAATTAGATAGCCACATGCAGAAGAATGAAACTAGAAGTTAAGGAAGTTAAGGAAGTTAAACCACTTCCTTACACCACACACAAAAATAGACTCAAAATGGATGAAAGACCTAAATGGGAGACAGGAGTCCATCAAAATCCTAGAGAAGAACACAGGCAACAACCTCTTCGACCTCAGCCATGGCAACTTCTTCCTAGAAACATCGCCAAAGGCAAGGGAAGCAAGGGCAAAAATGAACTATTGGGACTTCATCAAGATAAAAAGCTTTTGCACAGCAAAGGAAACAATCAACAAACCCAAAAGACAACAACAGAATGGGAGAAAATATTTGCAAATGGCATATCAGATAAAGGGCTAGTATCCAAAATTTTAAAAAAACTTATCAAACTGAACACCCAAAGAACAAATAATCCAATCAAGAAATGGGCAGAAGACATGAACAGACATTTTTCCAAAGAAGACATCCAAATGGCCAACAGACACATGAAAAAGTGCTCAACATCACTCAGCAACAGGGAAATCCAAATGAAAACCTCAATGAGATACCACCTCACACCAATCAGAATAGCTAAAATTAACAAGCCAGGAAACGACAGATGTTGGCAAGGATGCGGAGAAAGGGGAACCCTCCTACACTGTTGGTGGGAATCCAAGTTGGAACAGCCACTCTGGAAAACAGTATGGAGGTTCCTGAGAAACTTGAAAACAGAGCTACCCTATGACTCTGCAATTTCGCTACTGGGTGTTTACCACAAAGATACAAATGTAAGGATCCGAAGGGGTACATGCACCCCAATGTTTATAGCAGCAATGTCCACAATAGCCAAACTATGGAAAGAGCCAAGATGTCCATC
>NW_027397150.1:1127558-1129402 GCF_003265705.2 Callorhinus ursinus
CACACACACACACACACACACAATGGAATATTATGCAGCCATCAAAAAATGAAATCTTGCCACTTGCAACGACGTGGATGGAACTAGAGGGTATTATGCTAAGTGAAATTAGTCAATCAGAGAAAGACGAGTATCATATGATCTCACTGATATGAAGAATTTTTAATCTGAGGAAACAAATGAGGGTTGCTGGACTGGTGGGGGGGTGGGAGGGATGGCGTGACTGGGTGATAGACATTCTGGGAGGTATGTGCTATGGTGAGCGCTGTGAATTGTATATGACTGTTGAATCACAGATCTATACCTCTGAAACAAATAATACATTCTATGTTAAAAAAAAAAAAGAACATAGTAGGAAGGGAAAAATGAAGGGGGGCAAATCGGAGGGGGAGATGAACAGTGAGAGACGATGGACTCTGAGAAACAAACTGAGGGTTCTAGAGGGGAGGAGGGTGGGGGGATCGGTTAGCCTGGTGATGGGTATTAAGGAGGGCACGTATTGAATGGAGCACTGGGTGTTATGCACAAACAATGAATCATGGGGAACACTACATCCAAAACTAACGATGTACTGTATGGTGATTAACATAACGTAATATAAAAGAAACTAATGATGGAATGAATGGTGACTAACATAACATAATAAAATAAAATTTAAAAAAAGAAACCATTTCTCATGGAATCAAGTGGGTCCCATATACAGCATGAAGAATCTGAACATCACAGTGGAAATACAAGCTCCCTGCATAGACATGAAATGCTAATGACAATCTTGACATTTCTATGTACTGAACATTTACTGACTGGATTCTAAAATTTGTGTGATTCCAGGTGTGATCTCATTCTTTCTTATAAGACCTTTTATTATGAGTCATTCGGATGCTATTTTTAGTCCATTTCACTGACGAGAAAAGTGAGGTTTGCAGAGGGTAACAGCCTTCTACAAGGCTCAGCCAGACAGTGAAAGTCATTAACTCTACAACCTGAGCACTTACTGGACACTTCTGAGTCCATGGTAGGTGTGCAGATGTTCCAATATTTATTAATTTATTTCTTAAAATTGATGAATAAACAGGGTCATGTCTGGACTTTGTTTCCACAGCCCAGGCTCTGAACACACTTTCTAATGAGAATGAGGTTTGGGGGGAATTGGGGGCGGGAGGGATTCGAAGTCACTCTAATCAGGAAGCTGCGCACCAGAGACAGCTATTTCCAGGAGCTCCCTCATCCACAGCTTTGACAACAAGTGACGCTTTATGTATTAGACAAACAAATCCCAAAAATGGTGGAACTGTGGCAAATTTATACTGGATGGAGAATGGGCAAAAGGGCTTTCATTAGTAAAAGTAAGGGTAGTCAAGAGCAAAGATTTTACTGACACTCCCTGCCCTTGCTTAACAATTATGAAAATCCAGGTACTTGGAATGGCCTAGGGCAATTCCTGCATGAGCCTGTGTGTTATCGAGATCTCTGAAGGATTTGGTTGCTTGGTCAGAATCCTGCCTCTAGAATTATGAGTCCGAGGGAATCTCTCTGGGCTGATAAACAGAGCATCCCAATGGATGAAGATGGGGCTTTCTAGACCCGAAGAACAGGTGATGGACACCAGTATGCCTATTTGTGCAAGGTGCAAGGAGATAAAGGAGATAAAGGAGAAAAATGTTAAAAAAAATTTTAAACCCAGCTGATATTCTTCTGAGACCTGCTCTTCTTAGAGCCTGGTAGGACTTTTTGTCCGTCCATAAATCCAGTGTTCTCCTGGAGAAGAGACATAGGCCAGTCTGCAGCAGAAGTAGAAGAGAATTCCACAACAGAGCAATGAAATTGGAATTATCTGAGTTGTT
>NW_027397150.1:1129412-1219873 GCF_003265705.2 Callorhinus ursinus
AATTATCTGAGTTGTTAAAATTTGCAGAGTGGCATTTGTAATCCTGGCTGGTGTCTGAACTGGGGAGATGTTGGAGGTATCTAAATATGTGCTGTAATTCCAGAGTGAAGATCCTGGCGTGTGTTGGGGGAGAGGAGAGAAAGAGAGAGTGAAGGAGGGAATGTGAGGGAGGGAGAGACAGGAAGAGAGAGACGGATGTTCTTGTTTATCTGACCTTGAAAACCATTAACCAGGGGGGGAAACTACTTTCAGAAAATAAAAATGGAAATCACACAAAATGATGAATCTAAGAGGATGCAACCGACCCAGGGACAGAGTCAGCTTCCAGGACCTTCTGTAACCAGTACACAGTCAACTTGGAGCTACCCTCAGACTCCTCAGATGTCTCCACCAACCCCAGCCAGCAGTTCCTCAACCAAGGTACCATCTTCCCCTTCCCACTACTTGTACCTCTCCACAACATGCTATTGGATTCCTCATGACCTTGAGAGAGCTTCTCAGTAATTCCCTACAATGTGTAAATACTCTAAACACCAAAAACCTCCCATTAGTTTATCAAATGCAGATACTGAGATTTTGTTGTATTAGAAGGCTTTTGCTACTTGCAAGGTATACGTTTTGACATAATTCTTAATCAATCTCAAGAGGGGTTACTGACTCGGTCCAGGGGTAGGGGTGTGAAGTGGCCAGACAATTAGAGATGAATAAAAGAGGATGTTTATCCCCTATGTTCTCTATTCATCCATTTCTTCCCGATTTACTGACCATTCTTCAGGATTCATGTCCAGCATTCAGTGTTCACTCTCACATCAGCTGTGTAAACATATTCCATTTCTGTGATTTGGAATTCATTGCTCCTATCTTTTCACTGACCCAGAGACACCCCCTTCGGACCCCAGCCTGACTCGTTTCCTCTGACAAGTCCTCCCCAATGCTCAGACCACAATACATCCCATCTTCCCACTGCTCCCTTTCATGGGTCCCTTTATTTTTCCTGCCCAACTTTTGCAACCATTAGAATGCACCTAAGTTCTGCTTTCTTCCTGCACAATAACCTCAGACGATAGGGCAAGACAGGGCAAGGGTAGACAGGTGAGTGCCTACAAACGTGCATCAACTTTTTCCTAGCCTGCCTCCTGTACTGCCCTGACATGGCCCTAGTGGCTGCCAGCACTCAGGGGTACAATGTCCATTCTGTGGTGAATACACAGGCAACCTGAGGGATGGGCAAGACAGCATGTTAATCACTGACGTCTAGTATAGTTTGTTACCCCATCCAAGCTACCCCCTGACCCAGGCTGGACCCAACCCCCAAGACACACACATAGAGTTGAGGGCAGACTCCCAATGGACAGGGTTTCTCAAGTTCTGTCTCCTTCTTCTTCCTGATGTCCCCATAACTGATAATTCCTCCAAGTCTCTCTAGGACATACTTATTGGATGGAGCTAACAACCTCTTCCTGTTTGCCTCCAGACCAGGCAGCCATGGCTGTGTGACCTTATCTGGTCATTGGAACTTCAGTCCCCCTGTCTCTTTGCTATGACAAGGACATAGGTGCCCATCTCAAGATAACTCTACTTTTGCCATGCATACTGGCTTGGAAGTGACAATTTCTACATCCCCATCTGCCTGTGTATGTGACACAGTCATTTCTTCTCACTTCAGAATTCTTCTGCTGCCCTGAAACTTCCTGGGAGCACAGGGACCCCAGGGAGGCTCCTCTGCCCCCTCAGCCTCTTACACCTACATGTTCTATGGTATCATTCCTCCTCTAGGGTCTGGCCACATGCGCAGGACCCCTGCCAAAATGGTTTCTGACCATTCAGTCTGTGTTTCATTACGTGAGTAGGAAAGCCTTGCTCTGACTCATCTCGGGGTCTCCCAAGGATTTTCTCTAGGATGTGTGTTTTGTTTGCTTTTTTGGATTCAAAGCCATGAACAGATCACTCTCACCTTTGATTTCTGCTTTATGTGTCCTTGAAGCAAGCAGCAGAGAACGGCATGACTCATGAACCAGGTGGGAGGTTGAGGATATACTCTTAGAGAAAATGACCAGCTTATGCATTCAAACTATTATCCAAATGAAGATTGTATTTTCATCATCTAAGTCCTATTATTGTGATTCCAGTTTCTGATCACTGAATTTTGAAAAGTAATAGCTCAAGATGATCCTGTCAATAAGATGACTAAGTATTTGTGGCTGACATGAATGGAAGGTTACTTATAACAGAGTTGCCATCAACAGGGTCATCATAAACCATGAAATACTGTTTATCGGAGCAGAGTACAAACTTCTGAAAATCCATGGAAAAACAATGACGAAGACAATTCTGTGCACTGGGCATTTACTGGTACTGGATTCAAATCCAAACTTTGAAATCTAAAGTTTAACATTTAGTTGTCATATCCCTAATCTAGAGTAGATATGCTGACGTTAAAATGTCTACAATTCATTTTTATACATTTAAGCCGTTAGTGTTAGGTTTGGGGCTGTTTCCATATGCCAGGTGCCCAGGGTGGCTAGAGGTTGTGTAATCAAGAAGCTGCCCTATAGAGGCAGCTCTGTAATATGCCTTTCAACAATTGGCACTTTAAAAATTAGATTACTGAACGTCAGAAGTGCTGAAAACTGTGGCTAATTAACTAATGTGGTGAATATTTAATAGCTTTCATTAAGCAATGAAAGGCAGTAAAGGCCCATGATTACAGCACTATTTCCCAAACTTACTGAGAAAATGTACAGCCAGTGGCCATGGTTTGGGTGGGATATTGAATATACTGAACACAGCTCAGAATGCTGAAAGTTTCAGGTTGTCTGGCCCACTCTGTAAAGACAGCAGAATCCGTGGATGAGAAATCACATGTTGAGAGAACGTCTCCGTCAGGGTTAGGATTAGAGCTCCCACTGGATGGAGGGCTAGATCTTCTAAATGGTGAAGAGCAGATGATAGAAACTGGTGTACTTGATGAGAAAGGCTGAGTTAATAGGTGCCCATAAATGTGGCCAACCTTGTGTGAGACATGCTATCCTTACAACAGAAAGATAGCTCTGAGAGTTATACCTCATCAGTTGATTTGGACCAGTTCTGCAGGAAATGTAGAGCCACCATATTCTATCTCAGACCAATGAAATTTCAGTCATCTGAACTTTTAAGATTTGCAGAGTGAGATGTCTAATCCTGGTTGAGATGAGAGGAAGGTAAGGGTAGGATGTCTACATATTCACTCCTAGTCCCCCTGCAACAGGATCTAATTAGTAGAGTTAAGGTCCTGTTTTACAGAGTAAGAATGAAATGAAAGCATATTATATTTCATCTAATTTTGGAAACAACCACAAAAAGAACAAAAGTCTATTTTTCTACGGAGAAAAGATGATATAACCACCAAAATTGATGACACCATAAAGATGCAGGTATTCCAGGAACAGAGCCAGCTTCTAGAACCTTCAGCAACCAGCACATGCCCAAGTGCAAGTTCTCCCTGCATTCTGCAGACGCTGCCAAAAACCCCATCCAGCAGTTCCTTAACCAAGGTACAAGGTGCCTGTTTCCAGTATTTCCCTTCCTTGTTAGATGATGACAAGGACCAATGGAACCCTGGAAGGGCTTCTTAGTAATCCCCAACTGCATACAATTATTTCTTTATTTAAATCACTCATTTATTTACTGGGTATATATTTTAATATCCCACCTAAATTCAAATTCCAACTCTAATTATATCCCCCTCTGCATTAAAATAACCTAAGAGCCAGTGGACAGATAATCATCCTTATATCCACACGGGATATAATTGGTCATTTATTTGTTTGATTTTATTTTTGTGTTTCCCTCAATGCACAACAGAGACCGCTTATGTGGAAGAAGGTGTAGAAATACAGTCAACCAGAGCATTATCACCCATTCTTCCTCTCCCATTTTTTTATTACATAAATAATATTATCTTAGGAAATTTAGGAAATGGAGATACACAGAAAAAAATAGGTAAATTTTTACGGTCTGATCTCTCTTACATCAAACATCACATTTTGAAAATAGTCTTTCTGATTTTACCCTTTGTTGCATATGTACAAATAATATCATTTTGTCACATGACATATTTTTCTATAATCCAATTTGAGGGGTTTTTTGTCACTTAATATGCCTTAAAGTGCTATTTAAGTCAACCAATGTAGATTTAAATTCTTATATTAATGTATAAGAGAAATTACACAGTTATTCCATAAATTAGAAAAATAATTCTGTATTATTTGACTTTAGGTTATTTCCAGTATTCCTCAGACCTGCAATGAGCAAAAGAAGAACATGTGTCCATTAGATATGCTTCCATGAGCCTCAGGGTAGATTCATAATAGTTTCCCAGGTCAGATCACAAGAAGCATTGCTAGTTTCTGTGACAGCCAACTTGTGGCCTCGTACTTGACCCTGAGGCCTCCAGAGCCCACCTTTGTCCTTGCCTTCATACTTCTTTTACTTCCTTTTACATATCAATACTTCCCTCCAATTCCAAGTGCTCTCTTGAAACTCTAATGTGATTCAGGCCACTGGGGAGACAGGATATCAGAAAAATTCCCCTGACACTTGGCTCCTCCACTGATGTGCTTCTCCTCAGGGTCCTGCCATTATTCCAACAGAGAAGTGTGGTAAAGGGGGAAATTATTCTCCTCCTTTACCCTTCTAAGTTCTTGGCTAAGACTCCTATATAATAAGAGACAGATTAATAAGAGAAAAACAAGCAGAAGTTTGTTATAATATATATACTTCATATATACCTGGGAGAAACCAGGGAAAAATTAGTAACTTCGAGGTGGCCTAAACCACCAGCTAAAATATCATCTTCAGCTTAAAGACAAGAGAAAGGAAGGTGTGGAGGCCACTTATGGAGATTACCAGGAAAAGTGGATAAACAAGTGTGTTTGTTATGCAGATTTCAGTCAGGTCATTTTTCATCATAAGATTTTCTTGTGATTTAGAGTTGTCCTTCTCTTCCTGGTGGAGAGAGAGACACTCTTACAAATGCATGTTCCTCACAAAAGGGCAATTTCTATTCTCTTTGTAGAGCTTTTCCTGTATCTGCTATTTTTTTTAAATAATCAGCTCAAAATAATTCTATGCCAAGGAAGCATATTTTCAGATGGCTCATTCTGCTACTCTTCAAGAGCCTGGAGCCAGGGCATTTCCAAATTAGTGAAGTTCATGAGATTCTCCAGTGCTTGTTTAATCTCTTTTTAGCACAGTACTTCTTGGAAAAGGGCTAGTGGTTTCCGTCTTTCAATTGTGACATCTACTGGGATTGATTCCAGATGAAATCAGTTGTTTCTGACTGGAGACTTTCCCACTGTCAGTGATGTTAGGATGATTTATTTCCTTCCCTATATCTTACTTTGCTCACTAAAATGAGTTGATTGGTAAATTAAGATGATATATTCATCCTCATCTCTACCAGGAATCCCTTCACAACAACATGGCTATTGCCCACTTCCTCTATGCTCGACAGAGCTCTCCTAGGAGAAATACTGTTTATCTTGGATTAATCACATTTAAAGAAAAAATATCATTCCTCCCAAACTCATAAAACAATGAAGAAAATAAGTAAAATCTTGTTTAACTCTTTTCCATGTCTTTCACAGGCTACATTATACCAGGTCAGCCATTTCTGCCTAGCTCATTTTTTTCCAAATCTAGCCAATCAGGTATTTCTGGAGGCTCAACATTGAGCTTAGGTGACTCTCACTAGAAAGTGACTGTGTATTCCCTTTCTTAACTGTGGCTCTTTTTGGTGTGTACTTCCAAGTAGAAACCAAGATTGAAGACTGTACCTAGAGAAGCTTCCATAGAAGAGGGTTTCCAGAAGGGCCCCAAGGAAGTGATGGTGCTGAAAGCAACAGAACCATTTACATATGATCTCATGGAAGCAGAGAGAAAGATGTTCCATGCCACTGTGGCTACTGAAAGCCAATTCTTCCAAGTGAAGGTTTTTCATGTCAGCCTGAAGGAGAAGTTCATCCCAAAGAAAGTCATCACCATATCAGATTACTATGGTCGCAATGGGTTCCTGGAGGTGTATGATGCCACGTGTGTGTCTGATGTCAATGCTGACCGAAAGATGGAAATCTCAAGCAGACTGATCCAAAATGCAAATGCAACTCCTAAAATCAATAATCTTTACTCACAGGAGCCAGGAACATTTGTGAGTGGGATATATCAGGTGCATAAGGTAAGCCCAACACCATTGTTTTGTACTATTTCCTCTGCAACTGCAGAATTTGAAGGTCTGACTTGTTAACGCCTGAAACACAGGAACTCAAGGTCCCAGTGACCAGGGTAGTTGGGTAGAAGCTTCCCACTTCAGGATACAGGATAGAAAAACTCTTCATATTCTGCTTCCCAAGGTAATGCCATGCAAATTCTACAGAAAGAGATTTCCCAGAATCCTTGGCATTTATCAGATATGATGATCCATTTACAGGTATCCTGGTCCAGTACAGTGCAGACTTTCTATTAGTATACATAGCCTTATGATTTTGTTTGAGTTTTGTTCCATCCATTTCAGTGACAGCTTAAGTTACCTGTGAATAGTTACCCTCCCAAACTTGGATGCTAGTTGTAACAACCAGAGTAAAAAACAAAAAGACGACTCTGCCCTAAAATGCAGCTGTTTCCAATAGTTAGCTAAGATTCTGATCATCTGAATCCTAAAGTGCTCTTCTCTTCACATTCACTCATCAAAATATTGTTGGGCAACTGACTTTGGCATTATCTAATAGGGAATATAGATATTGAAAAGACTAGAGAAATCATGTTGTTTAATACTCAATTTATGGGGCGCCTGGGTGGCTCCGTCAGTTAAGCGTCCAACTCTTGATTTCAGCTCAGGTCATGATTTCAGGGTTCTGAGATTGAGCCCCACATTGGGCTCCATGCTGGGTGTGGAGTCTGCTTAAGATTCTCTCTCTCCCTCTCCAATGGGCCCTCCCCCCCAAAAAATTTTTTTAAATACTCAATTTATTAATATGGTCAATAAAATGCAGAATTTGGGTTAATTCTTTTTTTTTTTACTTTCTTTAAATTTTTTATTGTTATGTTAATCACCATACATTACATCATTAGTTTGTGATGTAGTGTTCCATGATTCATTGTGCATAACACAGAATTTGGGTTAACTCTTAGAATTAGTGAAGGTATTTCTGTCCCAACTCATCATGGAAATACTAAACTGAGCCAACCTTACTTTTCTATGGGAAGTTTTGTTCCATATTCCATTAAAGGTGTCTTTCCTTCTACCCCTGTTGTTTCCTGTGCCCTCTGTGTAAGTGGCTGTGTACACAGGTGCATATGCAGAATTAGTGAGTAGTGAGTGAGAAGGAACCTAGAACAATGGGATTAGATGATCTAGACTCAGGATTCAGGCAGAATGGGAGGAATGAATAAATAGACAATGAAGAAGAATTACAGAAATGACATAATCTACTTCATGATGATTAGTGGCAATCCTCAGACTCATAAGGAGAATTCTCTGAACAAAATATTTTAAGCTAATCACTACCCCTCATCCTGAACCTCCAGCTCATATTAACCTGTCAGAGACAAAAGTTTATACCCACACCCTGTGTTTCTCATAGATGTGGAAACCTGATCCAGTTCTCAGGAGAAGGGTGTTGATTTTCTTTTGCAGAAAAAAGTGTTGAATGAACACATCATTTTGTATGAAATACAAGATAATACAGGGAAGATGGAGGTCTTGGTGTATGGACGACTGACCAAAGTCAACTGTGAGGAAGGTGATAAACTCAAACTCATCTGCTTCGAACTAAGTGCGGATCCGAGACAGCTGAGATCTGTAATTCACAGTTTCATCAAGGTGGGAACTTCTGAGGACCATCATTTTTCCAACATAGAAGATTTAAAACTAGACTGACTGTCTTTTCCATTATTCTTTCTTTTTTTAAAGAAAGAGATTTTTACTCATGTTGAAGAGAGAAACCCCAGAGAGGCCTTCAAAGTATATAAAATTAGCTAAGTATTGTAGAGTTGGTTGAATGTATCAAAGAAGGGAGATTATTTAGTAAATTTGGGCTTCATTAAGGCAGATTTGCTTCAAATCCTGGCTCTGTGATTTCCTAACTGACTAGTGAACTTAAATACCAGGAACCGCAGATTCTTCATCTAAAATAGAGGGGAAATGTCATCTATCCCAGAGGATGTTAAAGAGAGCTCACACCAGACCTAAACGATCAACAGTGGCCCTGAATATCTCAAAGCACAAAGTGACCTGCCGTTAGTGAGATATACAGACTGGTCTACACAGACAGGTGGGGTTGATACTAAAGGACTAAGTCCATGCTCTTTGTCACACACATCCATGAGGGATTGTGGGAAGACCATCAAAGGCTAATACCAGAGTGAAACAGATCAGTACAAAGGCTGATGCATTCAGACACACAGCAGCTCCTCACTCTTAGGTCTCTCCAGCTCTGAGGCCCTCAAACTTTCCAGCCTTTCCCTCACAGCCTCACACTCTCCTCCCACCTGTCTTCCCAGTGAGAACCTTCCCCCTCAGCTCTTGGCATTGAGTACACCTGCTCCTTCCTCTCTCCTGCCCTGTCCACATGTACTCAGGCTGTGTGTGAGTGACTACCTCATTTCAGGATCTCAGTCAAGGTTGGGGGGTGAATCAAAGGACAGGAGTTCCCTGAAGGGGAGAGCTGAGAGTGAGAGCTTTACAGGAAGAAGAGAGAAGGGGATGTAGTCAGTGGCTGGGAGAAAGAGTCAGTGCAGGGAGCAAGACAGAATCAGCTGCATCTCAACTGCTCTGTCTTCATCTCTTTCTTCTTCAAGGTCATCAAGTCTAGGAAAAACAAGAAACAACCACTCAATCCTGATTCACATACGGAAACCTCACTATAATACCCTTCTAAAAACCTGGATGCCATTAACAATGATGTCTGTGGAGGTAAAATCTAATTATAGAAAAAAATACATATATATATGAGAGCAATTCAGTGATAGATATACCAGCTATTGCTGCTAAGGAATAGAGTGCTAATGGGTACTTTTTATTTTCTTTTTTATACTTTTCTGTGCCATCCTATGGCCATATTTTGCATGTATAATTTTTATAATTTGGAAAAAATAATAAACTTTTTTTTCTAAAAGAGTGCTATAACAGGAGTCTAACTCATTGGTGTGTTGCTTAAAAGCAAATCGTCTGTGGCCTGTAGATCAGGGTGGGGCACCCAGGTCCCAAGCAGTATTTACATTTATACTTTGGGTGTGATCTTGACAAGGTAAGGCTGGGGTCAAGAACAGGCATGTTGAATGGGCTGTGCCCTGCTCAGAGAAAGCCAGCTGAGGGCACATGTTAGCACAGAAACCCTCTGTGCTTCAGTTGCCAAACCCTGTGTCCTAGGGAAGAATTGCTTTAGCTCAGAACAATCTATTCAGAATTAGTGTCCCTGAGGGGGCATAATGGCTCATTGGTCTGTCAAATGAGGCACCTTCTAGTAGTTTGCATGAAGGCACTTCTCTGTTTCACGTGATTCTAGCCCTGTGTGACGTGGGATAACTGGCTCCATTCCTTTAGTCAAGCACCAACAGCTCAGTAGCTGTGCAACCATATTTCCTGGTTCTCATGCTGCACAAAGGTGGATCCCATCAGGAAGTTGCCCCAGGCAAGGATCTGCATCAGGCAAGCACTGAAGAATCATTAATTTCCTATAGAGTACAATGGCAGAAAGTGGGTATCCCAAAACTGACATTTACAGTCTATTTCTTGATCCCTTATTTACTACCTGGTGTTTTGCAATTATTTTGTATCATTTAGTCTCCAGCCTAGCCGTAGACGGTTGATAGTTTTCTCCTCTTTCTTCTCCTCATATGAGAAAAGCAAGGAACAGGAAGGTGAAATCACTTTCTCCTAAAGATACTCAGATTCAATCCCAGTCCTCGGTTGAGAATCAGGCCGTGGTCCTGGTTTGGGGTAGGTGTGTGAGGGGGAGGGAAGGAGGATGAGGTGGAAGCTGTGAAGGATGGAATGGGATGTCTCCCTCTGGGAAGGTCCAAGGCTGTTTATGTGCAACTAATCTAAGGAAAAGCGGCATTACAGATCTGCCTTCATGGTTTGGGGCCAAGGTCCGTGGAAAAAGAATGAGTTGCTTTCGCTTATACTGCCTCCTTTCGGATGGTGTGCCTTGTATTCTGGAGGCTTAGATGCCAAGAGTAAAATATATACCTGTTTTTATCTCCTTGAGTGATACCATTTTAATAACATATAGAAATAATAATATGCATTAATATATTAATAAATTAGTTAATAATATATATTATTAGGATAGATATATAATATAAATTAAATATGGTATATACATAGTATTTATAGTATAGATATACATTCAAGGTAATTTTGGTCATTTTGGGAAACCAGACAGTGAGGGAACATAGAAGTACTGAGTCCAGTTTCTTCATCTGCAATGAAAAAAGTGAAGTTTAGAGATTGAGGGAAGTCATCAAGATCATAGCATCCCTCAACTAGTTAGGGAATGGATTTGATGCTGAGAAGATGTCACCGACTGCTAAAACTTCCTCCAAATCGGACTTGATTTATGGACCCTTAGGATTAAGAAGGTTTCACACAGAAATGATTTGTATTCTGAGCTACATACTCATAGTCTTTATGTTCTTACTCTGATTACTTCATATGCGTATTACTTTATACAAACTTTCCGTAATTGACTATTCTATAGGATGCAGATAATGGTGATTAAGAGTTAAAGAATGAGCTCTTCCAGTGACCTGTCCAATCCGTGTCTTGACTTTCCTTACTGTTATGCAGATTCCCTCTGGAACTTTATTGCTTCCAAGCATACCGTGTCTCTAAAGGAGACAAACAGGATATGACCCTCCACCCAAAAGAATTGGGGTCTTTGATTTTGTGTTCACCTAAACAGCTTCATCCTCTAACGCCATGGACCTGCTCTATCTTTTATTTTTGCACTTTGCACCCTTTGGAGTTTCTCCTCTACCCCAGCATGAAGTAGGCGAGAAGCTAGAAGTTCCCCTAGATTTGAAGTGTGGGATCCAAGAGAAATTCACAACTCAGAGATGCTATCTACCATCACAAACTCCTCATTGCTAGAGTTGTACCAAGTGGTCTTAAGGTGTGCAAGAGGCAGAGAAATATCTCCAACTATCTCAAAGTATCACCGTACAGCTCTGATTAGAAGATGTACATCCAAACTGAATGCCTCGTTTTCTTCATTTGTAAAAATAGGGCTAATAATGGTGAAGACATAATAGTTATTATCTGTGGTGGCCATTAAACAAGGCATCTATATAAAGCACTTAACAATTAGCTAGCCTGTAATATTTAATAAAGAAAGCTATTACACTGCTGTTTGTAACTTGCATTTCTTATTTAACGTATGTGTTATAAATCTTTATGTGTCAGAACATAGTCATAAACTGTAGTCATATTCAATAACAAATTTATCATGACTGTTTTAACTCATTGTTTACTTCAATTATTTTGAATTATTCTTTATTTAAAGCAATATTTATGTAATGCCCATAAGCCAACATATTTCTAGGTTAAATACGTATAAGTGGGGTTTTTGGATCAAGGAATATGAATATATATGTTAATAATATTGCCAAATTGATGTGCTAATTAATAGTTCTGAGAACACTGTTCTTAATTATATCATTATCACATTCATAAACTGCATATTATTAAATCTAACAGATAAGAAATACTCATTGTTTTAAAATCCTTGATCTGGGGGCACCTGGCTGGCTCAGTCATGTGAATTCTTGATCTTGGGGCTATGAGTTTAAGCCCCACATTGGGCATAGAGATCATTAAAATAATAATAACAATAACAAAATCCTTGATCCAGTTTTTGTGAGTCTTTAAAAAATAGTTTCATCTTATTTATTATAAAAACAATGGGTGCTTATTCTAGAGAGATCAAAACACAATCAAAAGAGTATTAAAAACATACACAATTTTATCTTCCTATGTGGTAAATATTTTCCATTTTTTAAATTAAGGTATAATATGCATACAGTAAAATTCATTGTTATTAGTGCAAAGTTCTTTGAGGTTCTTTTTAAAGATTTTATTTATTTATTTATAGAGTGTGCATGAGCAAGGGGCAGGGTAAAGGGACAGGGAGAAAGAGAAAGAATATGTTGGTTTTTTTTTAAGATTCTATTTATTTATTTATTTGACAGAGAGAAAGATAGCAAGAGAGGGAACACAAGCAGGGGGAGTGGGAGAGGGAGAAGCAGGCTTCCCACTGAGCAGGGAGCCCGATGGTGGGGCTCGATCCCAGGATCCTGGGATCATGACCTGAGCTGAAGGCAGACGCTTAACGACTGAGCCACCCAGGCGCCCCAAAGAGAAAAAAATCTCAAGCAGACTCCTCGCTGAATGAGGAGCCTGACACTGGGCTCAATCTCATGACCCTGAGATCATGACCTGAGCCAAAATCAAGAGCCACCAGGCACCCAAAATTCTTTGAGTTTTTACAAGTGCTTGCAGTTTAACCACCACAAAATCAAGATCTAGAACAGTTCAACTGTAGCCAAAATTTCCTTCATGCTACTTTATTATTTACTCTTCCCCTGATTCCAGGCTCCTGACAACCACTGATATAGTTTCTTTTTTTTTTTAAGTTAAATCTACCATTAAAGTATAATCGATGTATAATATTATATTAGTTTTAGGTGTACAACATATTGATTCAGCAATTCTGTACAATATTCAATACCCACCATAAGTGTGGTCCACCTCTGTCACCATACATGATTATAATATTATCGACTATATTCCCTACGCTGTACTTTTCATCTCCATGACTTATTTATTTTATACTTTTGCCTGTTCCAGAATTTCACAAAGTGGAATTAAAAATGTATATATGGGGCACCTGAGTGGCACCGTTGGTTAAGTGTCCAACTCTTGATTTTGGCTCAGGTCATGATCTCAGCATCCTGAGATCAAGCCTGGCCACAGGCTCCCCTCTGGTCGTGAAGCCTGCTTGAGAGTCCCTCACTCTCTCTCTCTCTTTGCCCCAGCCTTCGCTTGTGAGCACTCTCTCTCTCTAAAAAAATAAAATAAAATAAAAATTTGTATAGAATTCCGAGTCAGGCTTCTTTCACTTAGTATGATACATTTATGATTCATCCACGTAGTTGTGTGTATCTGTAGTTTATTCTTTTTTTGTTGTATGGAATTCAATTGTGTGGATCTACCAAAGTTTGTTTATCCATTCCCCAGGTGAGGAACAATTGAGTGGCGTACATTTTTGCCTAATTACACAACAAACTTCTAGAAATATTCACATACAGATGTTTGTGTGGACACAGGTTATCATTTCACATGGAAAACCTTGGATCAAGATGCTGGTTCATGCAAGCATATGCTTAAATTGACAAGAAATTTCCAAACTGCTTTCTAAAGTGACTGTAACATTGTTCATTCCCAACTGCAGTGTGTGAACATTTCATCGGCTCTGCATTCTCCATGGGCTCAGCCTTGCACGTATGTGTTAACTTTTTAAAAAGCCTGCAGAATGCTTTTGCTAAGTGGTTGTGTCATTTGACGCTCCTACGGTTCCGGTTCCTTCCTGACCCCATCAGTACTTGGCGTGGCCAGTCGTTTTCAATTTCAGCCCATAGCAGCTTTAATGTGCATTTCCCCTAAAGACCAATTATTTTGAGCAGCTTGTTAGGTGCTCATTTGCCACCTGTGTATCTTTTTTTTTTTTTCCTTTTTAAAAATTCAGTTGTTTGTTCTTATGGAGTTTTAAGAGTTTGTTATAAATTCTGGGAACAGGATCTTTAGCAGCTATGTGACTATCAAATACTGTCTCAAATTATGATATACTTTTCTATGCCTTAAAGGCAACTTTCCAAGAGAATTTTTTTATGTTGATAAAGTTAAATTATCAAAAAATATATCCTGTTTGCTTTTGGAGTTATATCTAAGAAATCTTTGCCTAAACCAACATCACAGATTTTCTCTTGTGTTTCTTCTAGTTTTATAGTTTTAGGTTCTGCATTTAAGTCAAGGATCCATTTGAGTTAATTTTTATGCAGAGAGCAAGGTATGGATCAGGTTCATTTTTTTAAATATGAATATTCCATTCTGGTATTATTTGTTCAAAAATGACCCTTTCTCCATCGAATTGTGGTTGTACTTTTGTAGAAAATCAACAGATTGTATATGAGTGGGCCTATTTCTGAACTGTTATTTCCATTAGGTCTGAATGCCAATCCTTTTTCCGATATGACAAGCTATCTTACTATATATGTCTCGTTTAAAAATATTTTTTAGTCCATGCCTTAGAGCTTACAACACATGTCTTCAAGCAGAAAGTATCCTCAAATATCATCAGGCTACTTAGCATGTTGTGTAAGGATCTTCCAGTAGCATATTCTTAATTCCTCCCTCTCCTATTTTGTGCTATTGATGCCAAATATTTTACTTTTTTTAAAGATTTTATTTATTTATTTGACAGAGAGAGACACAGTGAGAGAGGGAACAAAGCAGGGGGAATGGGAGAGGGAGAAGCAGGCTTCCCGCCCAGCAGAGAGCCTGATGCAGGGCTCAATCCCAGGACCCCGGGATCATGAGCTGAAGGCAGATGCTTAACAACTGAGCCACTCGGGCATCCCAGCCAGATATTTTACTTTTATTTATTCTACAAACACATAATACTTTGCTAATATTTTTGCTTCAGACTAGGAATTGGCAAACGATGGCCCATAGGCTTCGTCCAGCCCATTGACTGTTTTTGTCAAGATGCTACCTGTTTTTGTACAGCCCACAAGTAAACAGGTCTTTACCTGTTTTTGATGTTTGGGTGGAAAAAAATCAAAAGAATATTGTATTACACATGAAAATTATAAAAAATTCCAATTTCAGCATCCATAATACAGTTTTACTGGAACATAAGCATGCTCATTCGTTCATGAATTGTCCAAGAATACTGCTGTAGCCAGTACAGAGGTCAGCAACTGTAACAGGGACTGTGGGGAACGTGTATTTTAAAATAAATGTTTGGCCCTTTACAGAACATTTTGCCAACCCCGCTTTTTGAATATCCGTTATCTGGTAGAGTACTTAAAAATAAGAAAAACAAATTTTATAATACCTTCAGTGTACTTTTCTTTGTATAGATTTAAATTTCCATAGGGCTTTAAATTCCTTTGCCTGGGGCTCCTGGATGGTGCAGTTGGTTGAGTGTCCGACTCTTGGTTTCAGCTCAGGTCATGATCTCGGGGTTGTGGGACTGAGCCCCAGGATGGGCTCCACACTTAGCACTGAATCTGCTTGAAACTCTCTCTCCCTCTCCCTCTATCTCCCCCCCCCCACAATCCCTCTCTCTCAAATAAAGAAATAAATCTTTTAATAAATAAATTCCTGGGGTGCCTGGGTGGCTCAGTTGGTTAAGCGTCTGCCTTCGGCTCAGGTCATGATCCCAGGGTCCTGGGATTGAGTCCTGCATCAGGCTCCCTGCTCAGGCGGGAGTCTGTTTCTCCCTCTACCCCTCCCCCCTGCTCATGCTCTCTCTCACTCTCTCACTCATGCTCTCTTTCTCTCTCTCATAAATAAATATTTAAAATAATAATAAATGAATTCCTTTGCCTAACATTTCTTAACATTTTCTTTAATTCAGTCCCACTCTGAGTAAATTACCTCAATTTTGTGGTTCTGAAAATGTCTATTTCTCCTCCATGTTTGAATATTTTTACTAGTTTAGAATTCTGCTTTGACAGTTGTCTTTATCTTTCAGAACATTAAAGATGTCAGTACACGGTCTTCTGGCTTCCATAGTTTCTGACAAGAAATCTGCTGTCATTCTTCTGTCTGTGTCTATGTGTCTCCGCCTTGCCCAGGCTGCCTTCAGGATTTTTGCTTCGTCTTTTAGCAGTTTGAATATGGTATACCTAAGTGTCTGTGGTTCATTACTAACATTTCATTATTATTATTTATTCTGCCTGGTGCTCTTGAGATTCTTGGATCTGTGGTGATTTGTCTGTAATTAGTTTTTTTAAAAATTCTTTGCCTTCATCTCTTTTCACATATTCCTTAGGTCTCAATATCTGTTCTCTTTATGGGATTCTAATTGCCGGTATTTTAAACTGCTTGCTATTGTCCCACATCTCTTAGATACTCTAATCTTTTCATTCTTTTCATTTTTTTCTTTTTAATGTTTCCATGTGAGTATTTGTTTTTATCCATCCCTAGGATCTTGACTCTTTCCTGTGCTGTGTCAAGTCTACTGATGATTCTGTCGTAGACTTTCCTCATCCGTATAGCTGTGTTTTTCATTTCTAGTATTTCCAATTCATTCTTTTTCTTAGTTTCCCTTTTTCTACTGAAATTGTCCATCTAATGATGCATGTTTTCCATCTATTTTAAATACCCTAACTGATCATTTCAACATCTGAATCCTATCTGACTTTGTTTTGGTTGATTTGTATCCTCCTTTTTTTTTTAAGATTTTATTTACTTATATGGGACAGAGAGAGAGGGACAAAGAGAGAGAGAGCATGAGCAGGTGGAAGGGCAGAGGAGAGGGAGGAGCAGATTCCCCACTGAGCAGGGAGCCTGACACGGGGCCCAATCCCAGGACCCTGAGATCATGACCTCAGCTGAAATCAGAGGCTTAGCCAACAGAGACACCCAAGCACCCCAAGATTGATTTGTCTCTTGACATATCTTTTTTCTTCTACTTCCTTGTGTGCCTCACAAATTTTATCAAAAGCTATCCATGATGGTAGAAACTGAGGTAGACAGTATTTCTACCTGGAAGTGAGCACAGATTATCTTTTGCTATGACTTTACCATAGTAATTGAATTAATCTGGTCAGGAGCAGAGCTGGCTTTGAGATTTACTGGTGCTACTCGCTCTCGGGGCACCACATGTTTAAACTTCTTCTAGTGCTACACCATTAGCTTTAGGTCTTCCCTTCGCACCTGAACCTAAGAAGATATATCTTTTACATGCTCTTGATCATCCCCTAGCAACTGACTTGTTATTTGGTGCTTGTTTAGCCTGGCAGTCAGCAGCAGGTTGTGGAGTGATGGGGGGTTCCTCGCTCAGCATCCGCCTTTGGAAGGCATTGTACCCTAAGTCTTATGGGTGAGATTTTTACCCCTATCTTGTCCCTCCCTCAGCTGTAAGAGAACCCTTTATATTCTGCTCCCAGAACCTATTTCTACCCTTTTTGCAGGAGTAGAACAACTTTCTCTTCCCTCTGTTTTAATAGGTCTTCATCCATGTCCTAAAGATGGCAGAATTTTGCTTCAATTTTACTCATTCAATGGGTGTTTATTGAACAATGACAATCTCCCTAAATGTCCACATAGAGCAGAGCCCTACCCTTACCCCAAACTAAACCTGACAGAGGGCTGCCGTGAATGAGAAATAAACCTTTACTGTGACAATATGTTGTGATTTTGGAGTTGTTCATCCAATAGTGACCCCCTCCTGGCTAATCTGTGCGGGGGGAACCCTGCCCGTTGCTGTTCTCGGGCAGCTCAGTCTGGTTGAAGAGAGTATATCAGGTATTCTTCAATTAAATGCTGTTTAGACCAGTTGATCTGAATTGATCCATTCATTTCAATTTTTGGGCTTAATAACCTGCATGGAGAAAAAATACATATAGTCTGAGAAGTAGTTGATCAGTTACCCCTCCTCTGCTTTCAGTGACTCCATCCTCGTAAAGTGTACCTTTCTTTTCTTCTCATAAAATTATCTCCTTCCCTTCCTTCTAGTACATTTTTTCACTCTTGAGTCTGTCTCCTTAAAGTTATGTCTGGGCTGAGATATACAGTCCTGCTTAACAAGAGCATGGCAGGGTCTCCTATCTGCACTCCCACTCTTACAAAGACAAGAGCCAGAGGAAACAATGTTGGGGCATGGGGAAGAGGGCCAACTGGTGGCAGCAGCATGCACCAGTGTGAAGGACAGACAAAGGGCAGGGGGAGGGAGGCGGCTTATCCTGACTCAGTTGCCCTGGAGTATGGTAAGGGCAGGGATGTCTGGACTGACTCTGAGAAATGAGTCCTCAAGATGTCGGGGACTGTGCCTACTTTTATATACATCTCTCAGAATAATTTGCCCAACTTTGGGCAAACTGTCTGCACTAGACCTACAGTGTCACCAGTGAGCTCTGTGGGACTGTGTGGGCACCTTCATGTATGTCCTCTGCCTTGTGAAACCCCCCATGTCCTCTTGACTGTGTGGGTAGGATACGTGTTTCAGAAAAGGGAGGTTCCTAAGTTCCATGAGATGCAGGTGTACTAAATATCATGGAATTTCACACCATATCTTGTTCTAGAGCACCTGTCTAGCTTTCTGAAAGTAAATACAAAATATCATCCCCTTGGAGGAGAGACTTTCCTCCATGCAATTCCCACCTTAATGAAACTGTGAGCCCCAGATTTCAACTATACTTTTTCTCCAGTTTTTGACAGCCTGAAGAATGTAAGTCAAAGTGTATCCCTTTCCTCACATTGACTTTGTTCTGTTTTCTAAGCACCAATGCCTCCATGCTCCCTGTGTTGTCATTTAGGTCAAATAATATATGATTCTTCTGCTTTCTGCAGAAAAAATCAACACCCAACCTTTGATAGTCTAATTAAAAAATCAGTCAGATACTAGAAGTGCCAGCAACAGCCTCCAGAAGGAAATACAGATCTTCCTCCACTTATGATGGGGTTATATCCCGATAAACCCATCATAAGTTGAAAATATCATAAGTTGAAAATGGTTTAATACATCTAACTTACTGAACGTCACAGTTTAGCCACACTTACCTTAATCGTGCTCAGAACACTTATACATGAACCTACAGTTGGGCAAAATCATCAAACATAAAGCCTATTTGATAGTAAAGTGTTGCATATCTCACATAACTTATTGAATCCCATACTGAAAGTGAAAAATGGAATGGTTATATGGGGCAGAATGGTTGTGTGTCAATTGTTGACCCTGGTGATCACATGGCTGCCTGGGAGCCACGGCTGCTGCCCAGCATCCTGAGAGGGTACCGTCCACACATCACTAACCCAGGAAGAGATCCAAATTCAAAACTCGAGGTACAGTTTCTACTGAATGCATATCACTTTTGCACCATTGCAAAGTCTAAAAATGGTAAGTTGAACTATCATAAGTCTGTAGAAGGAAACAAATTCAGATTTGAAAGAGGCAGGTACATAAGTAATACATGTTAGCAAATTCCGTTAGACATAACTGTCTTACGTAGGACAATTGCCTCCTGTGTCCATCTTTCCAGTCCAAAGCTCCCCTCCTTTGGGAGGCCAGGATGGCCTGAGCCAATAACCGGCAGATGGAAAATATGGGTTTTTTCCAGGGCCAGTAGCCAGAGCAGGCAGCGGAAAGAAGATCCCAGAGTTGGAGGACAGTCACTTAAAACAACCAATCCAGGAGAGACATGAGCAAATGATGCAAAACCTAGTAAAGAGTCTAAGTAAGAGTTAGGAATGAGGGAAACAAATATTTACCCTAAAATGTGCCATTTGGCCTGCAGATTGTTTTCAGCTGAAGGCAATTAAGACCCACAAGACTCAGGAAGTTTTTTGCCTCTCCTTTAACTGTATAAAAAATATTTAGATGGGGGCCTATACCAGGAAAAAAGCTTTTACCCAAGATAAGTGTTTATATAAGACAGACTTAGTGGCATGGCAGGGCAAACATCTGTGTACCAAACATCGGATCTTCTCATCTTCCTGTGAACTGCCTTGCTCCTCTGAAGCCCCAGACCCCTGCCCCCTTCTCTTTAGCTCGGGATACCATATAAGCTTGACTGCCTGAAAATCTCTGAGTCTCACATTTTTTATGGGGTCCCAGTTCATACAAAATTAAGTTTTTCTCCTAAATTTCTGTCTTATGTCAATTTAATTATTAGATCAGTCAAAGAACCTAAAAGGGAAGAAGGGGGAGGTTTGCCACTCTTACAGCAAATGACAAGAAATAATCACAATCAAGTACAAGTCAAAATGGGGCAGGGTATTGATCAGTTACATGAAAGATCGATAGAATGTTAAGTTTAATTCAATGGGCTAAATGAGTACATGTTTGTGGGTGGTTGCCATACTAAAGGCTCAGAACTGGGATGGAGAATATGGACATCTTATCCAAGGTCATTTTTGGCTTGAATTTTCCAGGAGGACAGATTTGCCCTTCTGGTTCCTCTGCAACTAACCCCAAGCGGTAGGGCTCATCTAAGGCTCCTGGAGGCAGAGCGAGTGGGTCCCTCCCTGTGGTCCTTCAGGTCTGACCCCAGTAGTCACAGCCAGTCCCTCTGAGGCTCCGAGGCAAATACGTGATCAGTCCTCACTTCTAGTACCTCTCCTCGAACCAACTCTCCTCCTCCTCCTCCTCCTCCTCCTCCTCCTACTTCTTCTTCTTCTTCTTCCTTCTTCTTCTTCTTCTTCTTCTTCTTCTTCTTCTTCTTCTTCTTCTTCTCCTCCTCCTCCTCCTCCTCCTCCTCCTCCTCCTCACTCTTTAGCCTGCTCTACTTATTGGTCTTCCCAGTCAATTAATCTGTTTTATCACTCTACTACAGTGATTGTATATTCACAAAAATAGTAACCTAAAATACAGTTCCTATGTATAAAGTGCAAAAATCACCCAGAGGGCAAACGCTGTTTGTGTATGAAGTAATCCCTCTTTCAGAAGCTACAAGGATGAAAGGAAGTTGAAACAGGATTGTGACAGCTTTTTGAGAATAAAACACTTTTAATGTATTTTGGTTTGAGCGTATTCACTCTGCAGCTCTTTAGTTTTGGGGGAGAGGTTATTACTTTTGGCTTTATTCTATATAAGAGACTTTGAAATGAATAATTTCTAAATGCTCTTCAAGCTCCTAGTGGAGAATAAGCTAATCTTAGTAAGCAATATAAAATCATGTATAGAAACGTACCTTCAGGACTGCAAACAGCCTGTTCACAATTATTCCAAGGGGCTGAGTTTGAAGCTCATTGATCTTTGGGGTTTCACTAGCATTTCTGATAATGTACTTTGGGACACTGATCTGCATCAGACACAAATGAGGCACCATTCACTTCCAGGAAATGACTGTGCCAATAATATTTGATATTATAATTATTTTTTAGAGTGAATTTATCTTTTAGCTCTTATGAAAACTTTCACAAAGGAGAATTGACTGTCTGTAACCACTGTAGCATGGGTACATTTCACCCTGGCAAACTGAATTGTTTGAATGAAACCAAAGCATCTTCCCTGACAATACTGTTCATTAGCCTTCCACTCCCAATCTGTCACAAATCCTAAACCTTCTACCAAATCTCTTCCAATTCAGTGTATTTTCCTCCATTTCCATTTTACGACCTAAGCAAAGCTACTACTTACTCTTCCTGACTTATAGTTGTTCTTCCCACAGTCAAACTGGCCTATCACATTTTCCCCCAACAATATCCAGAAGGATCGCTTCAAAATGCAAATCTGGTATCATTCCCCTGCTTAAATCCTTTTGAGCACTTCTGATTTCTCTTCAAACAAAGAGAATTCTAATCATGCTCCACCCAGCCGGACCTTGGGTATCTCTCAAAGGGCATCTCGTCATTCTCTGTGCTCCAGCCACACTGGTTTTCTCTCAAGGCCTTAAGTAAGCCAATGATGTCTGCACAAGGCTTTGTCACACCGTGTTCCCTCCGACTGAAGGCACTGTCCACTCCTATCCCTTTCTCAGAGCTGAGCTCAAGGCTCACCTGTTGCGAGAAGCCTCATCTGACACCTCCATCTCTCACTCCTGGCTTTTGTTAGGTTCCCTTGACACCTGCTCTCGAAGGACTAACTCCTTCATTCAGAGCCTGTATCTCAGCTTATTAATTCATTAATCTTCATTAATCAATAATCTATTGATTATTGATTGATCAAGGATTATTGATCAATCAATAATATCTACTTCCCTCATTAGAGTGCAAGCTCTCCAAAACTTGGATTTGTTTTCAACTCCCTGTTTTCTCACCAGAACCTAAAAGAGTTCCTGTTGCCTATTAGGAGCTCAGTGTATATTTACTGAAAGGACACATGGATGGATGGGTGGATGACATGCAGGCTCCTCACTGAGACCACCATAATGCAGCTGTATAATCTGGCTCGGTGCCCCAGGCCGATGGCCAAGTTATATTTTATCATGAAAAGCCAAATTCCAGTCATGGTCAATTATTTGAGATACTCTTGGGCAGAAGAAGGGGTAAAAAGCTATTGGATGTTGTTTCTGATAGAAATGACTAGTTCTGGGCTAAAAATAACAAGACAATCTATGACTTTAAGCTTTGAGTTTACTAGAAAGAAGAATGATTTAATCATTAGAGCTGTTTAAGAACAATGAGCTGTCTTAAGAGGCAGTGGGTTCTCTGTCACTACCTCTCACTGTAGAAAGTGGCCGGCTCTCTATCAGGGGAATATGGAGAAGTCTCTGCCCTCCGAAGAAGAGAAACTAGCCCTCCACAGGTAAGTTAGTTCCATGAAACAGGTGTCTCAGGAGGTATGCAGATCAAGTCTCCCTTCCGTGTTGATAGCATGGGAGAGACACAGACTCCAGAGAGACACAGACTCCAGAGAGATAGCATGGGAGAGACACAGACTCCAGAGAGATGGAGACACCACATCGTGTCCCCCAGCACGGCAGCCATTGTATCTCACACACAGTGGTACCAAGGAAGCCTTGGTGGTACCAAGGATCTCACTTTCCTTAACAGTCAGGTGTACATTTCTATGTATTATATCATTTATAATTTTCAACCTTTTGCTCTAATCTTACAGAGCTTTCAAGACCCTGATCACATCTCCTGTGAGCTCTACATCCTCCTGTTCTTCATCTCTCTGCCTGTAGCAGTCTGTCCCATCTATTGATTATTGACTCTGTCTCCACTCATGGTTTGCCCCGGTCTCCTCTACCTTCCATGAGGTGAGGTCATGGGGCAGAACAGCACACAGCACTCTGAGTGTGAACATGCAGAGAGAACATTCCACAAAGGAATGTGATCACATCTCTACGCGGAGAGAACACTCCACAGAGAAAAAGTGAAACCCACAGGAAACAGAACAAAACCTGCTTTCCTACCAGAATAGTTCAGGGCAGCACGGATAAATGTTCCCATCCAAAGCTGGCCTAAGAATGACCTAGGAAGGCATTTTAGAGTTACAAAATAGGAACTTAGCTGACTTCTTCTATGGGCTACAGAGCTACCAGTCATTCTTCCTTCCTACCTGGTCCCAAATTGAATCACTTTTACCTAGTTGGGGTTATAAAATCCCAGGATCATTATTATCACAGCAAAATTGAGAAAGGCTGCAGAAGGGGAAATTGGGTGCTATCCCAGACAGAGAGAAGAATGACTTCTTGATTTAAGAGAAAAACCGGAAGACATTTCTAAATGTTGTCAACCTATGTCCGCCCAAACTTCTAGATTCCTCGCTCAGAATCAGAAAAGCCCTGCGCGCTCACTTCTGGGAGCAATTACGTGTAGTTACTGCCCTCTTGGGGCCAACTTCAAGAGCTGCACTTCTAACCTCAAACGGCCAAGAAAAATAAAATCTAGAACACAGAGATTTCTGCCAAGTGTCTCTGGTGCCACAGCATCTAGCCCCATGTGCTTACATCATTACCTACATTTACTGTTCACTCACTGGAGGATCATGTGTGGAAGCCGTGCTATTCATGTTGCACACACACAAATATTTTATATAAAAGCTGTTATAAATTTTGCTGTGGAAGTTGTATGTAGAATCCTAGAATTGCTGCATTTGGAGACTCTCACTGGGAGAGGCCCTTGGGTGAGAGGCTCCTTTGCTGGCTCTGGTCGTCATCCAGATGTAAAGCCAGATGTATCCGTTGCTCTTAGGGAACAAAATCAGGAACATAAAGCAACTGTAGGTACTTCAGATGGAGACATTTGTGATTTTCCGAATAATATAAAAAGACAGTCTTGGGGCGCCTGGGTGGTTCAGTCAGTGAAGCGTCTGCCTTTGGCTCAGGTCAGGATCCCAGGGTCCTGGGATCGAACCCCATGCCGGGCTCCTGCTCGGCGGGGAGTCTGCTTCTCCCTCTCCCTCTGTCCCTCCCCTCCTTGTGCTCCCTCATTCTTGCACTATCTTAACTAAATAAATAAAATCTTAAAAAAAAAAAGCAGTCTCTTGTGGGAAATTGGTACTGTCATCAGTGGCAGGAGATAGAAGAAGGAACCCCTGAGTCAGAAGGGAAAGATCTGTGGCCAGAAGAGGCCAGACTACAGCAGGCTGGGGACTAAGAAGGGGGTGGGCAGGGCATGTGGAGGGGAAATGGGTTTACATCCCAGGCTGCAGTGTTCGGTGCTATCATCTCGTTACGCTACCTCGGGCCTGTGGCGAAGGTTGAGAACACTACATACTTGCATAAATGGTACTTGAAGAACACATGGTGCCCTGAGTCCACGTCCAAGAAAGGGAGTCTCCAGAGGTCACCCAATGCCTCTGCAATTCTCAGAGAATAGCACACCTTCTACAGGTATTTTTAAAACAGATTCCACTCACTCGTTTTTACACCTTTGCTGAAAATCAATTGTCCGTGTATCAGTTGGTCCATTTCTGGAGTCTTTATTTTGTGCCACTGATTTTTCTGTCCTGTTGCCAATACCGCCTTGTCATAATTTTACTATCTATGTGGGATATCCAAAATATAAAATATTAAAAATTACAACTCAGCAATGTTTTTAGAAACTAAGATGAACATACAAAAATTGCATTTTTTTTATTTCAGGAAGACTCCAATAGAAAAAAAATCTTGAATAAAAAAGTACAATTTCCAGTAACAAATAAACTACGACTTACCTAAGAGCAGCTCACAAAAGATCCGTAAGTACTTTAAAGAAAAAATTTTAAAACTTTATTGAAAGATTTATAAGAAGATCTAAATAAATAAGAATATCTATGATATTTTTAATCAATAAAGATTCAATACAGTGAAAATGGCCACTTGTCAAATTAACCTATAAACTCCACACAGAGCCTCAAAGGGCTTTCTGGAGTGCTCTTCAGGATGAGCTTAAGACCTGCATAAAAAAGTAAAAACAAAAATACTCCAAGTTTAAGAGATTTGTTAGGAAGGACCATCCCTACTAGATATCAACACTTACAATGAATACATGAGAATTAAAGCAATCTGATAGTGGCACAGAGAAAAATCAACTAATAAATAGAGAAGGTGAGAACAGGATCACATGTCCATGAACATGGTCTATAACGAAGTGGCATTGCCTATCACAAGGAAAGAACAGGCAGCTCTAAGTGTTGGGACAAACGGCAATCTGTGGGGATAGATGATATGGAAGGCTTATCTCACATCATACAAAAATACATATATCAAATACCTAAATAGGAAGAGCGTGCTGCCGAGGAACTCACAGCAGAGTCTCTCATTGAGGTGGGGGAGGGCTTCTCAAATGAGGTACAAAAGGACAAGTCAGAGAGAAAAATTTGGTCACATGTAACTGCATGAAAGTTCTGAATCTTTTTGTGGGAAGAAACACACACACCAAAGTAAAAATACAAGCCCCAAATGAATAAAATGTCTGCAATGTGTAGAACTAATAGAAGTTTTGAATTCAGAACATATGAAGAACCACCCATTAATAAGGAAAAAGATAACCAGTCTGTCTGAAAAGTGAGCAAAAGATATGAATAAGCATTTATTCACATGTCTGATAAACGTTAAAAAGAAGATGTCTGGCCTCACTAGTAGTTGAGGCTGCCAGACCAAGTCTATGGAGTGGAAGACATAAGCCAAAGAACAAGAATGTTCATGAGCTGAGAATAACCGAGGGCGTGTGCAGGGGGCCCAAGTGCCCCTGTCAGTGGTCAGTCGACAGGCTCCAGTGACAGTGGTTTTTCCTGATGTTTTTCCTGCAGCCTGGCGACAACTGGAAAAACTACCTCCACGTGTAGCGTTCGTAAGTGAAAACTCAAACTATTATCAGAACTATTTTCTCAAATTAACAAATCCGACTGAAATGCTTGGAGTGATAAAGTCACCCGAGTGCCCCTATCCTGTGGATGAAAGGAGGAAGGGGAGCTGACTTTGGCTGAGTCTCTACAATACATAAACAGTCAGGTTAGCATGTTTCCGACTTGTAAGAATTCCACCTTATATAAGCCTTGTACATAATAACAATCGTGTTTTGATACATTTTATACACTGTGTAAGAAAATAAAGGCTTGGCTGTTTCTCTGAAGATCTTCTTTTATCTTGTAAATGTAAAATTTGCATTTTGCTCCAGAAGATCTGTTTACTTAAACTTTTGTTTATAAGTATTTGTCATATGGTAACATGAAGGAAAACTCATCCGGATCTCTCTGGAAGCCCCGTGACTTCAGGGGTGCACACCCTAGTACCGCTCCCCGAGGGTGACTCATCACTGGCCGGCACCTACCCATCCCCAGAGCGCTATCACATGGCGCCTGGCAGATGGAGAGGAGAGCCACCTTCTTACCTCTTGAGCTGGGGATGTTAATTCCTACCTTTCAAGAGTCGCTTGGAAAACAGGGGCTGTAAATACTCAGCATGGTGTGCCTTTCATTGATTACAATCCTGCAGTTACTACAGATTAAATTTGGTATCTGAAATGGAATGACTGACCCAAGGCCACACAGACAGTAAAGGGAAGTACAAAGACATCACATGCAAGTCTTCTGAATCCAGGCCCTCTGCTTTTTCTATTGCCAACTACTTTTGTATTGTGCAAAAAAAGTGTCAAATTGAGTAAGGGACAGACAGGGCTAAGTACGGAGAAATAGGTAGGGGCTATGGGATGAGGCTCACATAAATCCCCGAAATGCAGAGGTGTAAGGAAACCAAAGATAAGGGAACAAACCAGACCACCCTGCCCTGAGGTGTCAGAGGTGGGGTCTTGTTCTAACAGTGACTTGTGACCAGCAAAGCATTACCAGAGCCTAAAAAAGGAAGTAAGCCATGAAAGGTGTTATTACTAGTCCTTACTCAGTGGTGCTATCAGTAGAGATATTAAAAGGATTTAAGTTCCCTGGCCAGCCTTCAATAAAAGACCAACCCTAAAAGCCCTCAGGGGGCAACCTATCAGGACCCCTGTCACTCCCAGGATTTTTTTTCTGTATCCTTGCTTAATAAAACTATCGTCTTCCACCTCACTCTCCCACTTCAAAATGATTCCCTGTATTAAAAAAATTAAAAAGCTGGTGCTATTGGCTTTGATTTGGAAGGAACCCGTCCCCCCCCCCATACCTGGCCCTCTTCAAATTCTGATATTAGCCATTTTTTTTTTTTTTCTTTTTGATGGGTACAAAGATGTTTATTCTCATTCAGAGAGGTACAAAGTAAGGCAACAATGAGTTCATCACTTGTCACGCTTTCAGTTTTAAAGACTGTATATAAAAGTTTTATAATATCAAGTTTGCGTTAGGATATGACGAAACGGGACTCATACACTACTGATCAGCATATAAATTAAGATTGTGTGTATATTGGAGAATGATTCGGTAATACTGTCAAAATGTACTTTTATAAAATATATGACCCAGTAAAATCATTTCTGATACTTTAAATGATGATAGATTGCATACATGTATTTATATAAACATGAACGTATGTTTAAGGATGCTTATGTTTGCAAATATGCAGTGTATCTCTAGAAAACACATATGATTCAAAAATAAATATGTGAATACGTTTTGACAGTTTTTGACCCTCATAAACACTTAACGGATATAAAAAAGAGTCAAAGTACTGAGAAAGGATTGACTTGTGAAGTTACTTCTTTGAAAAGAGCAGTTACTCTTTTCCCCTCATACCTAATAAAAGGCTTTTGCTTGAGACCCCATTTCCTGGGGTCCAGTAATCTAGTGAGATTGGGCTGATTGACTACTTTGGAGCGGTCATGCCAAAAGAATACTGCTGTACCCTCGAGGGCCCGCGGGGTCCTAAACTCTCCAAGATCATTATTAGCCATTCTTTTCTTTGCCTCAACCATCAGCTTTCCACCTCACTCTATTTAGAGTTCAGCATACTTGTCCCCCGCTAAGCCCAACCTCCCCTGAGTGACAAGGAGTTTGGCTCAGGATCTATCAGTGACTGAGACCATCCAATGCGTCAGGAAGTCATGGTGATTTAAACCAAGAGTCTGTGCAGGATGTAGAATTCAGGGTCAGGTGGAAATCGGGGCCAGGCTTCAAGCCATCTGACCTTTCACGGAAGGATCTTACTTAGCAGCAGGTGTCTGAGGATACAGGCTGTGGGGGAGGGAGTTGGAGTGGAGGACTTGCCAAAGAAGTTAAGCTTCGGAGAATCTCACTCTTGGGAGGATGAAATGTCCAGCACGGAAACAGAGGCAGGCACTCTGTGGCACAAACCCTGGCAATTCAGAGAGAGGAGGTATAGGGAGGGAGCAGAAAATGTCCACAGTTGTACCTGTCTCACTGGTTCTATGGCAGCAAGACAAATTTTAGGCTCCTTTGCGAGCTGGGTTCTTCATGCTAAGGGCCAGGATGGGCTTAGAAATTCAGTGGGTTTCAGCGCCTGGAGCAAATGACAATAACGAAGGGGATGGAATTTGCAAGTGAACATCAGTCTTTAGTTTCAGTGGTTGAGCTGAATAATATTCTCTCCAACCTTTAAGTCTGGCTTTTATTACTCACACATACACTCACACACATGCAATCATTTGCCTGTTTCTGCAAGCTTGGAAGAGAGGCTCATTTCTCCATTTTTTAATTCAACAAATATTTAACAAATACCAAATATATGATTTTGGGGGGGCACTATGAATAAATAAATAAGCAAAAGAGACCAGAGAGAATCCCTGCTTACAAATGAGCTTCTTTGCTGGGAAGAGAAACTGAAAATAAACACATGAACAAGTATATGAAAATACCTTGGATGGTGCTAAGTCCATAGGGAGAAGTGAAGGAGGGGCGGGCAGAGGGTGCAGAAATGGGGTGCAGTTGATAACCTACAGTGCTCATTAAAGGTGGGGACCAGGGAGTGAAACAGCAAAAAGTAAGCAGAGGACTCAGGAAGGGAGGGTAAGCCCACAGCTTCACAGGGAATGGGGCTCCGGAAGACAGACCAGAAAGCGCAGGGAGCTGGGACGAGTGTCCCTGGAGCATTCCAGGGATGTTAAATCAGTGTGGACAGGAGGGGCAGGGAAGAACAGATGGAGATGCATGCGCAGAGGAAGAGTTAGACCAGATCACGTAAGGCGCCATAAGCAACTTGCTCTCTGAGTGAAATTAGATGTTTCTGAGCAGAGGAGTGGAGTATAAGATACGCATTTTCAGTACCTCCGTCTGGCTGCCTGATGGAGAATGTGCTGAAGGGCAGCAAGGACTGATGGAGCGGCACGGCCAGTTCGGAGGCTGTCGGGATGCAGGTGAGAGACAAATGTGCCTGGTCCAGGAGCGGGGCAGTGGATATAGAAGGAGCGGTGGGGTTTTATAATGTATTTGATTTGTACCCAGTGGGATTTGCTGATAGGTTGGATATGGAGTGTCAAACAGGGGTTAAGAAAAACACCCAGATTTTCGGATTGAGCACCCAGAAGAATCAGGTCACTCCTGATGGTTGGAAGGCTGTCAGAAGGGCAGGGATGTCAGAGGAGCAGGTCCGAAGGGTGTTGGGGGTTGTTCAGGAACTTGGGCTTGGAAATGTGAACTTTGAGATGCCTATTAGGGCTTCAGGACCATATTGCAGGTGCGCAGGCAGCGTTCCAGAGAGAATGCTGGTCTGGAGAGAGCAGCTTGGGAGTCATTAGCACATGGGGAGCAGCAGGTAGAGCTCAGGCCCGGGCCACTCCAGCGTTCAGAGCGTGAGGGAGGAAGGCCGACCAGCCCCAGGGATGGTGAGAGAGCAGCTGGGGAGGGAAGATGAAAACCAGCACAAAGGTGTTAAGATAGTTCTTAAGGAGATAAAGGGATCAACTGGGTCACATGTTTCTGATGGGCCAGACCAGGTGAGGCCCACAGGGATGCCCCCTTATCCGCTTGGTCTCCCTGGTGCCCTGAGCAAGGGCAGATTTGACGGAGAGACAAGGGAGACTGTAAGCAAAGCCAGTGCTGTGGCTGCAAGGGGCCAGCGAAGGTGCTGGAGCAGGAGGGAGGTAGGGCGCGGGAGGGTCTCCCGGTGTCGGCTGGCTTTTCCAACCCTGGAGAAATGACAGCGTGTTTTCATGCTGATGGGGATGAGCAGGCAGGGGGAGAAAATTAGTGATGCATAAGAACAAAATTAGAGTTGCTTCAGGAAGTGCTGCCTTCTTAGAAGGGTTTCTGTTGGGGACACGCCCTGCGTTAACAAAGGAGGCCCACCAGGCCTTTCCCGCGTGGCACCTGCTCTAAAGGAGCAGTGCCCCCCTTCCTCACGCCAGGATTTCTGAGCCCCCGAGGATTTCAGGCTGTTAACCTGCTCCTGAAGGCTGACAGCTCAATAGTCAGACAGACACAGACCCAAATCCTGGTTCTGCCATTTACATCTCTATGTGTCACATCCGGAAAATCACAACCTTCCAAAAAGTGTCTATATCCTCAACTATAAAACGGGGAAAATGCTGTCAATCCGCCCTGCAGGACACTGTTAGAACAAGATGAGTCCATGCTAGTAAATCAAAAGCCTCTACTCAAGCCTTGCAAAGAACAGCCCTTCCAAGTTAGCTGTCAGTACACAACGCGCCGGGAGTAGATACACAGCAGCAATATTTTGTGGCAAATAGCAGTTTTACCTGGGATGGGATTTACCTGGGATGGGAGGTGGGAACCTGGACCCAAAACTTAAAAGAGAATGTGGGTGGATATCCACTAAAAATGCTTTCCCAAAGGACGGAGACAAGAGAAGGACGGGGAGGTGTGTGCGCGGGGTGGGAATGGAGAGGATTTCCTGGCTGGAATGGCACGTGGCTCACCAGTGACAAAGAAATGGTGTGGCCTTAAGTCACGCCAGAGCAGCTGTGGGCCTGGGGTCAGGAAGACCAGACCCGGCACTGCGTGCCAACAGACACTGTTTATCGAGAGGTCCCCCAAGTGCTATTGATGAGGGAGCAGAAGGCGAGCTGAGGACAAAGCACAAGCTGACACCCCACCACCCCCACCCCAACTCCCGCGGGATCTGTGTGACATTCCTCAGGCACTGCTGGGGTGTGCTAAGGGAAGGAAAAGCAAATGGTTAACTTACAGAGATCACAGTCCAGCAAGACACGAGTCTCCCTCGGTTTACAAAACGTCTTAACGATTTACAAGAAAAAAAGCATTCTTATCAAGAACCTAATTTCCAGAAGGAAACTCCCAACTGTCTTCATGTTAATACTTTATGAGAGGGAAAAACAACCTTAACTTGACAATGGCAAGGCCTCCAATATCTTGTAGGTCCTCTTTAGCATACAGATATTCTTTTGAAAACCTTCCTTTTTCCTTACCTCCCACTCCCAGTTATATAATCAGCCACCCCTCACAACCCCCAGGGGCAGCCGTTCTTTCTGCCCACGGGTCCTAGCCCCGTGCTTTTATAAAACCTCCATTCTGTACCAAAGACCTCTCAAGAATTCTTTCCTGGCTGTTGGCTCAGGACCTCACCCCACCAAACCTCACCTATATTCCAAAACCACATCACTGTGTGGGGCTTAAGCCACGTAAACTGGGCCACCACCCCATAAAGCAGTGTGGGGACCCCGCCAGGGGAACTGTGGCATAAAGAACCATGTCACAAATCAGCCGTAGGGAAACTGCCAGGGAGGCTAAGGCTTATGAGGGACAACACAGGCTCAGAGACGCCGCTTAAAGTGACAGTAAAATGGAAGTAAATCCACGCTTTCGAGCCGATGCCCACCAGACCCTTCACGAAGCTAGCACTCAGCTCAACTCTCCACCAGAGGGGAAGCAAAGGTCTCGAAGTGTGCAAGATTCCACTGCAAACCACGGATCTACTCTGACAAATTTTTATTTTATTAAAAAAAATTTTTTTTGCACAATGTGATTTTTTAAAGGGTGATCATTTAACGCACATATACAAAGCAGGGTTATTAGAAACTATTAACCTCTCTGATCATGGGGACGCCTGAAGGACAGTCAAGCCCAAACTGAGAGAAACCCACTGATGTAGGAAAGAATGTTAGGGTTCAAAGCCGACGGCCAAGAAAGAATTCTTGAGACATCTATGGTACAAAAAGGTGGTTTTATTAAAGCATGGGGCAGGACTCGTGGGCAGAAAGAACTGCATTGGGGTCATGAGGAGTGGCCCAGTATATACTTTGAAGTTGGAAGGGGGTTAGGGATAGTGTAAGCCACCCAGGTATTTTGGAAACAAGGTTCCCAGGATCCTGAGGGGGCTACCTATTGTTGGGAAAGGCCATTTATTACTGTTTAGTAGAAACTCAGTCATGAGACCCTTCAGATGTATATCGGTGGGTCATATGCTTGGGGGTTGATTGCCAACATGTATCTTCAGGGGTAGAGATAGAGGACATTTCCAAAAGGATTTTTATATGTTAAAGTAGACTTACAGGATCCTGCGGGGGGGGGGGGGGGTTGGGGGTTGGGCTAGGATTGCTTTTTGCCCTTAGCAAAGCGTCAACATCGAGGCAGTGGAGTCCCTAGAGGAAGGTCACTCTGCCTGTTTCAAGGACTTGTCAATGGGCTCTAGGGAGTAAGGAAATTTAATAATTTCTCTTCTGCCTTTGTTCTCCACATCACCTACCACTATGCCTCTATCATCATCTCACCTGGCCCCGACCCGCAAGGATGCCGCAAACCAGGCAGCAAAGCTGGATGAACGAGCTCCATGCTTGTGTCCAGAACTGCCTGCCCTGAAACCTGAAACTTGTAGTCCTAACGCCACGTCCAGAGCAGGGATTTGACCTTGTAATCGCTGCTGTCCCCTAAAAGCCAAGCGCATCTGAAGCCAGGTGCATCAACAAGCATGGTTGTCATGGCAATAACTTGCAGGTCCAGCCTCACTGGGAAGGAACGAACTGGCAAGCCTGTGCCCCGTGAGTGTGATCCTGGTCTGCCAGAAGAATGGCCAGTTTGACCTCTGAATGCAGAGGTGAACTTCTGTATGTGAATTATTTAATAGATCTTGGCCACCCCCAAACATGACAACGTGTCTGCTATAAACACATTCAAAGAGATAAGGAGTAAAGAATCACTTTCAGGTTTCTGGCTCAGGAAAGCCGGTGAATGATGGGATCATTGCAGAGAAAGGGGGGTGTGCAGGAGTCCCTGGGGATGGGGGGAGCGAGCGACTTCAGTGCTGGAAGCCTCAGGTTTAAGGGCCCTGTCAAGTGTGTAATTGGAGATGCTTCATTGTATCCACCAGCCTGGAGCTGAGATGAAAGGTCGGGACTCCAGGTAATGACGTGGGCAGTGTCAGAATACAGATGGTCCTTGATGGTGCAGAGCTGGGTGAGCTCACCCGGACTGCGCTCGCCGAGTGAGGGGAGGGTGGGCCTGGGAGCCACTGGACCTGGGACAGTTTGCTGTGGGGCTGAAGAAGAGTCGGCCAGGGGGACTTCCAGAGAAACACCAGAGCAGACAGCAAAAGGAGCAGGGGCTGGGGGAGTCCCGGAAGGCCAGACAGAGTTTCAAGAGGATGAGGTTCAGACCTAGCAAATCCTTCCAGGAAAGAGTCACTAGAGAATTGTTCATATCCTCCGAACGTCCTGGACCACACACACGTTTGCATATGTTCTCGGTGCCTCTTCCTCACGAGCACCGGCCCATTGCTGGGGGTATGTGGTCGCCGCCTCATCTCAGTACCCTGTGGTCAGGCCTTTCCCCGCGTCTCTTGGCCCCGGTGCGCCAAGCTCCAGGCCACTCAGCACCCCTGGCCCTTCACCCTCCCGCATTGAACGAATTCCCACTCACGTCTTCATAGTTCACTTTCTCCAAAAGTATTTTCAAATCCTGCCGGCCTCAGTCCGGGTTGTATGCTAAGTCCAGGTTCATTCCATCACACCCAGGACGATCCTGTACTTCTTTAGCACACGGGCTCTGGCACACGCTGTGGGGGTTCAAAGCCCTGCCCCTCCCACTGTGTGACCTTGGGCCCGTCTCTTAACCCGTCCAAGTCTGAGAGCGCCGAATCCACACGGTATTACAGGAGTTGATGCATTTAAAGCACTGAGCAAAGTAATGGAGAGAGAGAAGGCGCTCCACAAGCACTCTCCACTCATGAATATCTGCATTATCACTGCCATCATAGTGATTCATGAGGCCCCAAGTCTTGTCCACCTTACCCACCAAAATGTAAACTCTGCAGGGGAAGAAACTAAATCTATCATGTTGAAAAACAAAAGTAAAAAATCAGCACAGCAATGCAAATTTGTTAAATACTCATGCCTCATGTACTGCGTACAGAAAAGAATTCACCCAAATGACCAAGACTCCCACCACCCTGCCGGCCTAAAACTCAGGGTGTGCATGCACATGTTCACGCTGCCCATTTCCCTCCAGACATGGGATGAAAATCCCAACCTCAGTGTACCCTGAATCAGCGATGACCCAGCCTCTCGGTACCTCCGCCTCCTGACCCTGCGGGTGGAGCCTCCATTCTCGAAGGGAGCAAGCCTCCAGCCCCACAGCCTCCCTCCCCTGGGCCCCCACAGCTGGCCAACGTCGCTGAGACGGGAGGGGGGGGGAGGGGAGGGGTGACGGCAGCCAGGCGACGCTGTGATGAAAAATCAAGATGATCACCAAACCTGACACTGAGTTACCCTTTAAACGCCCCCACCGGGAAGCCCCTCTTCCGCCCCCGGAAGGCACCAAACTCCCGCGGAGCTGCGTGAGGGGCCCTGACGTAAGTAAGAACGGGGGGAGGTGGGGACCAGAACGGCGATTTGGGTATTTAAATCCCAACATTTGTATTAATCGTGTTAATGGATTTTTAATGATGATCATCTGTCACACCATGTGTGTTATGAAAGGCAACCCCAGGCTTCTTCCTTCCGGAGAGCTCAGTTTTGAATTTAACCGTGACAAGTTGCACCGTCGGGGAGATTTCTGGCAGTGCCAAACGGCTCTTTGATCCCTCAGGTTTTCTGCATCATCAGAAATTTCCCCTATTTCTCATTTCCCAGGGCAGCTGAGGGAAAATACAAATGGTGCAAAGCAGGAGGGCAGCCTGCGATGAGGCGGGAGAGCGGGACATGGGGACATCAGGCGGGCAGGAAGGGGGAGGGGACGGCACAGCCCCGGGTCACTTTGACCGACCGTCGGGGGCTGATGGCATCGGCTGGGCGGCGTTGCGTCTGTGTATGGCAGACTCAGAAGTTGTGTCTCTGATGCCTGGATCGTCCATCTCCTGACCAGGTGGCCAGGACCTTCCTTCATGGGTGGAGGCGTGCAGGCTCCGGGAGCCTCCTGAGTCACTTGGGCCTGGGTCTGGGCATGACCTACAGCTTCGGCCTGGTTTTCCCAATTAAATTCCAAGGGACACGGCCCCGAGAAGGCAAATGGTGTTCTTCCACCAAGCCCCGACCTCCGCGACACGGTACTGTCCACTTTTCCCTTCGTATGGATGGCTCAAAGTAGCTGTTCTTGAGGCTATATCCATTCTCGAGCTGGGCTTTAGTCCGTCATCCGACCCACTCTGTCTCCCTTCCCTCCTCTTTTAGTCAAAGAAAACACAGTGTCCTTGTTAACAAAGTCTGCTGAGGACTGTGCCGCGTTCCAGGTGCACAAGGTTTGTACAGCAGCTCCCGGCCGGGGTGACCCGCTGTTTCTGAGCCACTCGCGCAGGTGCTTACAAGTACGCTTTCAATAAAGACGGCTACAACCGTGCCAAGTGAGCAATAGAACCGTCCCCGTCTTATAGATGAGGAAGTAGAGGGTTAGGGGTGTTCTGTGAAGGGTGGTGCACACAGGGTCTGATCTCCAGCCTGCGAAGCCGAGCCCCGGCCCCTAAAGGTGACACAACGCTGCCGCCCGGTGGCAACGTGCAGAACTACACCTCTAACCAACAAGAACCGGCCGCTAAGAGGAGGTAGGAGACACACAGGCATGTCTTGCTTCCGGAGGCTCCTATTTTGGGTTGTTTGTCCAGCCCCCGTACAGCCTGGCTTCCCTACTCAGTCTATCTGGTCCTTCCTTAAGAAGGAATTTCCTAGTTTCATCCCTTTGCTGTCAGGACAGCTGAAATGCCACACAAAACACAGGGCCACTCAGCTTGGTTCTTTACATTCTGTAGCAGCCCAAACAAAGGCATTTCCCTGACCCCCCAAATCCCAAGAACCCAACTGCGACTGTCTGGAGGCTGCAGAGCACCAGCCGGGTGCCAGAGCCCCCAACTGCAGCCCTCGGTCTGGCTGCCTCCCGGAGAGCAGAAGGAGGCTGCCTGCTCAAGGGTGCATCTTCCCTGGAGACAGCCTGCAGCCAGGGGTCCAGCAGAGCCTCACGGTCCCAGCCCCCTCACTTGGCTGGGGACAATTGCAGGCCACCCCTGGGACCTCGGGAGATTGGCTGAGGCCCCCCGCTCCCGTGTCCACCTTCACCCTCTGCTGGGTCTGCCCCGCATCTCCTTTCAGGGGCTCCCGAGCCCCCCGCCCGACAGGCCAACCTTGTCTGCTTCTTGGGGAGCAACCTAAGACAACACTCAGCCCCCACATCAGGCGTGTTTACAAATGCTGCCCCTTTAAATGGAGCCCAGGAGCGCCGCAGGAAGGTGTTTGCCAGAAGAGCACCTGCCAGAAGGTAGAAAGAACTCACCAACTGGAAGTCAGGCAAGGAGCCCTTCCCCTGCGCCCCCGGGAGGGTGCTTGGCCTCGCATTTCAGTACTTGGTCATGGCCATTGTGCCCCTTGAATTCCCTGACCTCCGGTTATTTCATATCCAAATAAAAGGCTTTCCTTAGAGATGCTCTATGAGCACTCTAGGCCGAGTCCAAAACTTTACCTTAAATCTTCATAGCGAAAACTCTCACTGTCTTTCCTACAAGGTCCTGTGGAGGTTATTTGTTTGTTTTGTTTTTGCTGTGAGCTGTGTATCTGGTGTTCTCAGGTATGACAAGGCTTGGGGTCTTTCCACCAGTGTCAGCATCAGACACGGGTAAGGCATGGCGCGCCCCGAGGAAAGCCCTGGGTCAGTGAGTTTTGATCCCCTTTTGGGGTAAAGCTGTCTCTTCAGTGGATGTTGCAAATGTTCACTAGGAAACTCTCTGCTTAACCATGTTAGCGTGAAGAGTCTCGTCCTCAAAGACTCAAGCTCTTCTGGAGTGACCTCCCATGACCTTCCTTCCCTCTAGTTTCTTCTTCAAGTGCAAACACAGGCTGTGAGAGTAGGAAAGATGAATCAGCTGAGTGAGAAATCTCAGTCCAAAGCTTTATAGAACTCGGCTCGTGAGGTCCTCCTCTGCCCTAGGAGGGCAGAAAAAAAAATCAGGAAAAGATAAAGTAATGTAAATAATACAGTTGAAAAAATGTATAAGTTTTCCACATTCAGCCATTGTTGGTCTCACAGGCATGGAGGATAGGACCTCAATGGGATTCTTACTGTGTGTGGCTTCAGGACCCCTGAAAAGAGCAGGGCAGAGTCAGTACACAGTGACACACTTGTCACACGGGGCTGGGGGGACCCCGTCTTTCCATTCTCATATTATAGACTGGGTTCCTTCCCACTGTCCCTTCTGGGGGAGGGGAGGAGGAGCTCCCATGAACCCTGAAGACTCACAAGTCACAAGACCACCCTTTATGCTTGCGGGCCGACAGCATGTCGCTGAGGACAATGAAGAAAAGTCTATACATACAAGATACCAGCATCGCATGCATCCTCATTGTCTCTTTCCTGGGAGCAATCTGGAGGAAAGCCTGAATCAAGGCAGTCAGCTCAAGGATTTCCTCTCCAGATACCTTTTTCATTTAGAAAGTAATTTAGGGGGGCTGCAATGTAAAGGATGTATTCACAAATGGGGTGTGTGTGTGTGCGTGTGTGTGTGTGTTCATCAAAATACCTGTAATTTCCAAACCAAAAGAAGTGGCTTTGTCCCTCTCCATTAAAAAGTTCATCTTAAAGAGGTGGACATTTAAACCCGTCTCATCTATAAAAATGTTCTGTCACAAAGGGGGCTTCAAGGACACATGAGACACAGAACAGAAAGCGAATGGTGTCCTTGGAGTTTTGCAAGGTAAGAGGGGCAGAGGAAGCAAAGAAGGAGCTTTGTCCAAAGACACACACCCCCTTAAGAGAGCCCTGTTTCTAGTTCACAAACTAAGGAAGGAAATGATCGACGTGAAATCCTTAGATTAGTGTGGCTCTTACAAATGGCCATAACCTGGCAATGCACATACATTCAGTATGTTAACTTAAGAAGCACACGTGTGAACTCAGACTTACGTAAGTGGCTATTCATCCTAACCCAAGTTGAACAGTTAAAAACGAAAACATTACCTGCAGAACTAAGAGTCCAGCCACCAAAATGCCATTGAAGAGGAACGTGAAACAGGGACCAGCGTACCATGTGCCCTTACCTGAAAACAGTCAGTCGCTACCTACTGTACACGCAGTGACCTACATTCCGTGCATATATATGCTGCAAGGGTTTGATGGTACAGAACAGTTTCAGCCCTAACTAGGCAGAAGTTAAACTCCACTAGCATGCTCCACCACTACACAGATTAGAGACTCCGCCAGCCACACAGCATCAGACGGGAACAGGCCGACATTCTCTTCTGGGCAAGGGGAGCACGTGGGGGCCGCGGACACAGACAGCCCATGTTGGGAAGCTGAGAGGGCGAGGGAGCATCCTCGTGCCATGTCGGGGATTCTCCAGGCCCAACCACAACCCTACGGATGGGAACAATTCTGGTGTCCATATTCAGCTAGAGAAACAAAGGTGCGTAGAGGATAGGTTACCTGCCCAAGGTCACAAAGACATAGTAGAGGAGTCAGAATTTGATTCCAGGTAGTTTTTCTCCAGAGCCTAAAATCTTAACCAAATACCAATCTGTTTCTGCATAAATAGAATATTACAGAGATGCACACACACACACACACCCACACACACACACACACACACCTCCATGACATTTACAAATGGAAAAATGTATTGGTGGCAGCATGCATAATTCCACAAGGCATGGCACGTTCTTTCAGCTCTCCTCCCTGGCTCTAGAATATTCAAAGGCATCTGAATTTCCTGCAGGTTAGTGGAGTGATGTAGTCAGGCAAGTTAGATTTCTGGGGGGAAAAATGGATTTAATCTTTGCAACAGATAACCTAGGAAAAAAATAAATTCATGATACCAATTAGTGAATCTGCAGGTGCTTTGAAACGTGCACCTCTGAGTTTTGATTTGTGGATAGAATTCAGCCTGGAAGAACAATAATGCAGAGGTGTGTCACAGGATTCTGTCGTGATCCAGCTGTTGATCATTCACTCAGAGCCACAGAGAACCCTGGGCTGGTGTCTTGAAAACCCAGAGACGGAAGGGGAAGCTTGCAGATGTCGGTCAGCACAATAGATATCTCAGATAACCTAAAAGGACCAGAAAAAATATGCCCCAAAAATTGGCAGAATAAATTTTCATCAAGTTGTGGAACAGAGAAAACACGAAATGTGTCAGTGCATATTTGACCAGGAAGAACTGTGTTGATAGCACTTTGCATATTTCCATATGAAACAAAAAGGAAACGATACACATAAATCCGTTTCAAGTCGATTGAAAACTGAAGTGAGAAAGACGAAACCATAACACTTTTAGGTGAAAACATAAACCAACAGCTTCACGGCTGTGAAGCTGTAAAGGATCCAGAATGAAAACCACGGGGGAAAAAAGTTGATAAATTATATTACATTAAAATCGAGACTGTTAATTAAAATGTATCAGAGAAAGTGTAAAGAACACGCCAGAACCTGGGGGAAGGCGTGTGCAGGCCCATAACTGACAAAGGATCCGTGTGCAGAACGTGCCGAGCAGTAAATCTGCAAGAAGGAGGCAAAGCGCCGCAGTAGACAGATGAGCAACGGTCGTGGGCGACACTTAGCACAGAGGAAAACACAGCTGCAGGGTGAACACAGAAGCTGCTTAACCTCATCACAGGACATCAAGGAAAGGAACACGGAGACCCCAGTGAGACGGTGTTTCTCCATCCACAGGGAAGAACACGCAGGTCTGACACAGCCCAACGCTGGTGAGCATGTAGCCAAACGAAACATCTTACCACTGCAGGCGGGGGTGTGGGAGGCATGCCGTGTTTGGAGCGTAACGTGGCGTTATCTAGTACACTGGGGGTTTTTTTTCCAGTTTTATTGAGATACAGTTGACATGTTTATAAGTGTAATGCGTATGACATGATGATTTGGTATTTGTATATATTGGGAAAGGATCACCACAATAAATCTAGTTAACGTCCACCAATATGCATAGTTACAATTCTTTTCCTTGTGATGAGAACTTTTAAGATCTACTCTCTTAGCAACTTTCAAATATACAACACGGTATTGTTAACTGTAGTCACCATGCTGGACATCACATCCCCAGAATGTTTTTATCTTCTAAGTTTGTGCCTTTTGACCACCTTCACCCGAGTCCCCCAGCCCTGACTCCCCATGCTGGCAACCACAAATCGGACCTCTGTTGCTATGAGTTTGGCTTTGTTCTGATTCGACCTGTAAGTGAGGTCATATAGTATTTGTCTTTCTTTGACTTAATTCACTTAGCATAATGCTCTCCAGGTACATCCTCAAATAGTAGAATGCCCTTCTTTTTGATGGCTGAATAATATTCCTTTGCAGATACACCACATCCTCTTTGTCCATTTGTCTACTGACGGACACTTGGGTTGTTTTCATGTCTTAGCTGCTGGGAATAATGCTGCAATGAACACAGGGGTGCACATACCTGTTCAGGACAGTGACTTCATTTCCTTCAGATGTATACCCAGAAGTAGAATCACTGGATCAGACGTGGTTCTATTTTTAATTTTTTGAGGAACCTCCATACTATTTTCCAGAGTGGCTGCGCCTCTCTACATTTCCACCAACAGTGCACTGAGGCTCCCTTTCCTCCACATCCTTGACAACGCCTGTTATTTCTTGTCTTTTTGATGATGATCATTCTAACAGGTGTGAGGTGATATCTCACCATGGTTTTAATTTGCATTTTCCTAATAATTACTGATGTTGAGCATCTTTTCATATACCTGTTGGTTATCTGAATATCTTTTTAGGAAAAGTATCAATTCAGGTTCTTTGCCCATTTTGAAATTGGAGTGTTTGTTTTTTTGCTCTTGAGTTGTATGAGCTTCTTATTTATTTTGGATATTAACCCTTATCAGATGTGTGGTTTACAAATATACACTGCTTATTAATTTTAAAGATACACCTATCCTTTGACACAGTTCTCCAAGTCCTAGCGGATTTTTGGAAGCAGTTTATTAAAGCAAAAAAAAAAAAAAGTAACCAACTGTCAAATGGACAAATAAATTGTGGTATATTCATAGATTCGTGTAGTGGAATATTGTACAACTGTGAATTGTGACAACAGTCACAATAATAACATGAATGAATCTTAGTGAGTTGCAGAAGAATATACACAATATAATTCCATTTATTTAACATATAAAAATGAACAACTTAAATAATATATTGTTGGGGCGCCTGGGTGGCTCAGTTGGTTAAGCGACTGCCTTCAGCTCAGGTCATGATCCTGGAGTCCCGGGATCGAGTCCCACATCGGGCTCCCTGCTCAGCAGGGAGTCTGCTTCTCCCTCTGACCCTCTTCCCTCTCGTGCTCTCTATCTCTCATTCTCTCTCTCAAATAAATAAATAAAATCTTTTTAAAAAAATAATATATTGTTATTGATACAAAACTTGAAAGAAAATCAGAGGGATAAAGACCCGCAAAATTCAGGATAATAGTTATTTCCGGGGTGGCGGCAGGAAGTGGGTGGGACTGGAGAGCAGCTGGGGAGTTTCCGAAATAACAGGAATAGTATATTTTATAAATCAGGTGACAGGCACGAAGATACTTGTTGTGCTGTGTTATACTGGTTGCATCTTAAACAGGTCCTGTGTGTAATATGCTGTATTTAATAATGTTCAAGAATCAAATGCTCTCAATGATTTTTTTAAGTATGGGCAGCTTGGCAGACCATAAAACTCTTCTGCAACTATTTCTAAAGATTTTCATTTTTCCAAATAATTTCTCCAAAATTAAGGATTTTGTTCTACCTTTTTGTTTCATATGTTCAATTTATTTTCAGCCAGTTATTCTTGTTCTCGGCTGCTTATGCTAGAAAAAAAAAAAAAGTAAAACAGCCTGAATATAAAAAAATTATTTTATTATTTCTTCCATTAAGCTTGTGCCTTTTTCTTTTTGTTGTTGTTGCAAAAGCAATTAAAATCATGACTGAAAATCAGAAAATGTAACCAAACAAATGTAGAAAAAAGCCAACACTCATAACCCACCATCCAGAGAGACAAGCACTCTGACCCTTCTGTGACGAGCCTTTCGGACCATTTTCCTCACTGGCTACGAGTCAGTGTAGTTATGGGAAGAGTGGTGTTCTGTTACACAGGTTTTATAATCTAACATAATTCAATCTAATTCGAAGTGCACACAACTCTGCATTGCCCTCTCTCTTTTCCCTCCACATCCTAAGGGACTGCATCCTCTCTCCAGGGTGGGACACGCTAGAGCTGGGATGGAGAGTCGTTTGCGCTGTGTGGACGCCTGCGCCCTGACTCACTCGGTGGGGATGCAGCTGAGCCGCGGGCTCCGTCGGTGCCCAGGGCAGAGACAGGCAGGCAAGGGGGCTCATGCCTGGTGGTGCCACCCCCGCCTGCAGCCCTCTGTTCACAGGAGGACTCCCTCTGCTGTCTCTATCTTTCCAGCTAAGTGCTCTAGAAGACTCTACTATCCCCTCACCTTGTTCTTCCTCCTTTGTGGCCTGTATTGAAAGGAACCTAGTTCGTCTGAGAGCCAAAGCGTCTGTAACTTGAGCTCTCTAAGTACCACACTTGTCCTGAGGTGGAAAGACCCACTCTTGAAACGTCATAATGGATGCCTGGAAATCTGCAGTGGCTAGAAGCATTTAAAATTTTAATAACTTAACTGGCAACATCGTACGCTGTATATTAGCAAGAATTCCCCAAGGAGGAGGTGAAAACATTGAAAAGAAAACATCATAGCCTGGATTTGTCCTTTATAATGATGATTAGAGAAGCTCCTGTTCAAGTCAAGGCTATCCCGGTGATGGAGGGGCCAACCAGAGAAGAAACTGCAAACAGTATGGGTTTCACATATTTTTTTTTAAATTTTATTATGTTACGTTACTCACCATACAGTACATCACTAGTTTTTGATGCAGTGTTCCATGATCCATTGTTTTCGTATAACACCCAGTGCTCCATGCAGTACGTGCCCTCCTTAATACCCATCACCAGGCTAACCCATCCCCCCACCCCCCTCCCCTCTAGAACCCTGTTTGTCTCTCAGAGTCCGTAATCTCTCAAGGTCCGTCTCCCCCTCCGATTCCCCCCCTTCATTGTTCCCTTCCTTCTCCTAATGTCCTCCCTGCTGTTCCTTATGTTCCACAAATAAGTGAAACCATATGATAATTGACTTTCTCTGCTTGACTTATTTCACTGAGCATCATCTCCTCCAGTCCCATCCATGTGGAGGCAAAAGTTGGGTATTCATCCTTTCTGATGGCTGAGTCATATTCCATTGTGTATATGGACCACGTCTTCTTTATCCATTCGGCTGTTGAAGGGCATCTCGGCCCTTTCCACAGTCTGGCTCTTGCGGACCTTGCTGCTGTGAACATCGGGGTGCATGTGGCCCTTCTATTCACTACCTCTGTAGCTCCTGTTCAAGTCAAGGCTATCCCAGTGATGGAGGGGCCAACCAGAGAAGAAACTACAGACAGTATGGGTTTCACATATTAAATCTCAATAAAATTTGAGCCATCACATCACACCCGTGCATTTTTAAAAACTCTCCCCCGGTACCATAAACAAGATTGTAACTCATCTTGGTGGAGTAGGTTTTAGCTCTAAGAAGGCTCTACTATGGAAAGGGAGGGTGGTGGTTCCTGGGACACCCTGTCTTTTGAACCCGGTGGGCTGCTCCCTGCTGTCCACCCACAGAGTTACCGCACGCTGGGGACACCCCCTTTGGCTGGTTACTCAAGATGTCTCACTTGAGACTCAAGGCAGGCGAGCTGGTACAGTGCCAGGAGCAGGGACCAGGCAGCATCGACACATCGTCACATCCTCCCAGGTACCAGCTCTCGGCTCCAGGCATATGGCTTAGCCTCTCTCAGTCTTACCTGGAAAAGAAAGCTATAATGTCCACCTTGCCGAAATGTTGTGAAGAGGAATAGGTTAATGTGCCAACATCACCTGGCACCCAAGGCTAGCTCATGGCTCAGTGGTTGTTGGCTGGGCCACGTATATACAGCCGGGGAAGGATCACCTAGGACTTAACAAATAAATCACCATTTATTTTCACTGCAAATGCTTTATGGATTTCGATGCTACTACCAATCCATAGTTTCTTTTCCCAGCTTTAAGAGATGTTTTTAAATTACTGCTTTGCAGGGAAGTCTCTCCACACTTTACACAATGCCCATGGCCTTCCTGCTCTTCCTTGAGGGGCGGGCACAACCAGAACAGCAAGCAGTACCTCAGGGAGACACATGCCCGGCTCCTCACGCACGTCAGAGGTGGAGCCGGCCACGAGGAGGCTTGGAGCCTCGGGGGTGTTGGCAGCCACGCGCCACGGGATGCTCCTGTGGGCCGCGGGTGACTTTCATCTCCTGGAAGGGGCTACAAGGGGCTGCACTGGCCTTTAGTGACATGAACAAAGGTATCCTTTCATCTCTTTCGTGCTTGCGATCTGGGTTAATTCTTAGACATTTTGTTGCTTTGATATTAAGGCAACTCTAAGACGCAGAAAATCTGAAATTGCAAGGAAGCCCTCAGGCCTCTCTTTCGTGCCCAAGGAAGATGAAGCCTTGAACTGCCAGCATAGAAAAAGCCAGAATTCCCCCAAATCTTCGGTAAAACACTAAGTCCTGTAACTGTGTAATCTCTGAGATCTGGCATCGCTTAACGGCCAATGTGCCAGTGTTTTAGATTCTTCGATACCCATCCTACTTCATGCTTTATAGAGCCCTTCCACTTACAACACGTTATGTAATTGTAACAACCACATGAAGTAAGTAATATTTCCCCAAATTTCATCAGTAAGAAACCAGAGGCTCTAATGTCAAGGTGAATTCTTTCCCCCCAGACTGCGTGTCACCCCACGCCTCGTTCATTCAGCCCCTCACCTGCCAGGCTGAGCCCAAACCATCATCTTGGGGAAGCTCACCCCGCATGCGCACACACCATGTCACAGCCCACAGCAAACCCGCTACAGGAAGGATACTTATCAAGGTATAAGTATACCTTATACTTGTCAAGGTAACACAGGGAGAGCAGAACCTCGATGCGTGGGTTCAAACCCCGTCCCGTCACTTCACTGAGTCAGCCAAGTGACCTCGAGAAAGTCACTTATCCCATGTTTTAATTTTCTTATCCGTAAAATGGAGAGATGGTGGAACTTGAGAGTCATGTAAATTAGTGCACATAAATCACTTAGATTAATGCTCGTTGTGGGGCTCAAACCCTGTTTGCTCCCATCACTAAATCGGCATATCCATTTTCCATCTCAGGCCACATTTTCCATCTCAGGTCATTTTCCACCACAGCCCCCCAGACACAAAAGACAAACAGAAGATTGCCCACTCCATCTGAAGTAGTATTCCATGCCCAGCACGGATAGCCTTCGTTCTTCTTATTTTGTAGACCTTCAGACAATTCTTGAACGTGCGTTTTAAAGAATGTCTCATACAGTTCAGAGCAGAGGCAGAAGAAGCATTTTCTATCAGGAATTCACCTACCTTGAGCCTCACAGCTGTTGCTGGCTCATGTCTGAAGACCTTTTGCACACACGGTGGAAACTTCAATCTCTTGAGCTCCTCAGCACAGACACCCAAGTCCTAGAAAGCAGAAGTTCCTCTCCATCTCAGCACAGAAGGATCAACCTGGAAGAGACACACCACCTACGGTTTTCCCAGGCACCTGCGCTGGGAACTATGATAGGAGAGGGGCCACATGGTCCCTTGCCTCACAGAGCCTGCGTGCTCTCCAGCATGGATGCTCCCCACCACATGTGGCTGTGTAAATTTAAAATTGAGTAAAATCAAACAAAAGTAAATCTACTCCCTTGGTTTGACACTAGCCACACTTCAAGTGCCGGACAGATCTCTCATCTTCTGCCCTGTTGGCTGCAGAGGGGACAAGGACTTCCTCCCTGAAAGCCAGGTGGGAAACACGAAAGGGAATTCTAAGCGGCATCCCTCTCTTCAGTTCCTTACCAATCCTCTCCCTCTCCCAGAGTCACCCACACCGACTCAAAGGGGATGTGCAGGGCTTTTGGTCATAATCAAAGGAGAGATTTTGGAGCCTCACTAAGCAAAGGCTCCGACATGCAATCTAATCTGGCTGTTATTTCTATCCCAGATGGGTGAGAGATAGTCCTAACTTATCCTGAATTCTCTTGTATGTTAAGCAGAGCTAGTAAGGAAAACCGGCATAGTTTCTTATTAGTTTTATGATGTCGTTCACCTTTCTCCAAGCATGATGTGGGATCTGGGTAATTCAGGACATTTGATCTTAATGCTAAAGATGAAGATGGGAATTATGGGCTGAACGTCTGAAGATCCGAAAAGCTCAGAAGAAGATCATAAGAACCACTCAGGGGATGGGGCAGTTGGGGCCGAGCCAAAATGGCAGTGGGGCCTCTCCCAAAAGCTAGAGCAGTCTGGTGTCTCGGGTATGGACATGGGCATCAGAGCCCCCCGCACAGCGGTCACTGGCCACAGGGGGCTCTAGGGCACTCAGAATGTACCATAGAGGGGCTGAATTTTACACTGTATTTAATTTTAACTTAAAAACTCATACTTGATTCAGTTACTGGAAAACTTTAGGTATGATTGAAATAACTTGAATATGGAAATCTATTTTTTCAATTATACATTTAATGAAATCTAAATATAGTTTAAGTATTTCTGATGAAAATTTAGACTCCAAGTTGAGACATGCTCTAAGAGTAAAATGCATACCACACTTAGAAGACTTAGTGTCAAACTGTGAACTATCATAGTAATAATTTTTATATGGTTACATATTGAAGTATTAAACTTTTGATATATTGGGTTAAATCAAACACATTATTAAAATTGACTTCATTTGTTTCTTTTCACATTTATTTATTATTGAAGTATAGCTGATGCACAATGTTACATTAGTCTCAGGGGTACAACACAGTGATTGTGTATCTCTGTACCTTATGCGGTGCCCACGGTGACTGTAGCTGCCATCTGTCACCAGACGAGGCTATCACAGTACCACTGACTATGCTGCATAGACTGTGCCTTTCATCCCTGGGACTCATTCATTCCATAACTAGAAGCCTGTACCTCCCACTCCCCTTCACCCATTTTGTCCCTCTTCCCACTCCCCTCTCCTCTGGCAACCACCAGTTTGCCCTCTGTATTGATGGGTTTGTTGCTGCTTTTGTTTTTGTGTTTTAGGTTCCACATATAAGTGAAATCATATGGTATTTGTCTCTCTCCGTCTGACTTACTTCACTTAGCATAATACCCTCTAGGTATGCCTGGATGTTTCTTCTCACTTTTTAATGTAACTGCCAGAAGATTTAAAACCACATGTGGCTTATATTTCTATTGGACAGCACTTTTCTGGAGCACTTTCTTGAGCCATATGGGTTCAAACCCCCTTTCTACAAATTTCTAGCCGTGAGATGGGCTCAAGTGTGCTTTTAGGACCTTTTGTGGAAATGGGCTAATCATACTGCTTGCTGCAAAGAGTTGATGTGAGATGTAAGTGAATTAACACCTGTACTTAGAATAGTTCATGATATACAGTGTGCCTAGTACAGGGTAACTATTATTACTATTATTATGTGTACAGTTGTCATGATTGTAAGAGGACACTGGGAGGGGACTGTGAAATATCCTAAGAAAGAGTCTTTTTCTGTTTCTTATGAAAGCCTTGCATAAAGTGTCCATTTGGACCTGGGTGGCAAATGCCCCTGGCCTTGCTCCCTTAGTGTCCATCAAGCTACACAATAGGACTGGGACAACATCCTCTCACGTGCTGTGGATCATGACATTCTCTGTCTCCTGTATACTCTCCCAAAGACCCCAGAAGGCACAACTAATGAAACGGTGTCCTCATATAATTTAGAAAGGGACATCAGGCATAGGGTGGCACTAAACCAGGCGTGGGAAGTCACTTTGCCACTTAAACACTCTGCCACGCAACCAGCCATATATCTCGCAGGAAATCATCATTCTCTCTGGGTTATGTTTCTTCATAAACTAAATAGGGATAATAGAAGTGCTATTATAAGGATTAAATAAGATAGTGGGATTGAGAGAGCTCCATAAACCACATCGCATGATGCCAACATTGATTTTTTTTTACTTTTAGAACCATTTCTGCTGGTTTAGCCTGTCTTTTAGATAAAATAGAGAGATGCTTCTGTGGGATTATTTCTAGGGATTCTAAAGCCCTGCCTCTCTTCCTAGTTTCCCTTAAACTGGTCTGTGACAAAATTGTCAAGTCCTATGCTGTAAAAAGGTCCAATTTATTGGGAAATAAAAATGAAAAAGATGACCAATTTAGGGATAAACTAGTAAGTCATCATCAGCTAGTAGCACCTTGGATCTTTACAGCTAGCCAGTCACCTGGCAAGTCTTTGGGGGAAATAGAAAATAACATAAGTTTTCCTTTATTCTTTCACTCCTTCATTCAACAAATGTGTACTGATGCTTACTGTGTGAGGCATTCTAGGCTCTTCTGCTACAGCAGGGAACAGAAACAACAAGGCCTATGGTCAACCTATGTTTCACTGAGAAGGTAAAATTTAAGCAAAGACTTGAAGGAATTGATTATGCAGATAACCCATGGAAGAGTGTTCCAGAAATAGAAATAGCTCACATGAAGGCTCTGGGGGCAGGAGCACACCCATGAGCTCAAGAGACAGTGGGGAGCTGAGGGTGGCTGCAGCAGAGCGAGAAGGGGCGAAAATAGGTCAGAGAAGTACATCAGGGGAGAGGTAGAGGAAGAAGGGACATAGTCCAGCATCCAAACTGGACCCACTTACGAGGAAAGATGGGGCATTCATAATACCACCGGGACAACAGCCAAAAACGGAGATGATGGGTGGCCCTGCTGAAAAGCCACAGTCCGGCCTCTGGCTTTTACTTTAAAGCAGTTGGGAAATCACACGCAGAGGAATTTCTCCCGGTGCTCAGAAACCGTACCGGTGGTCAGAAGGGCCCTCGGGAATGGTATATGCAGACCGTGGGCCGGGTTCCTGGCGGTGGGGGCCGGGCAGACTCTGCCTGACACGCTTGGCGCGACGGCTCGCGGAGCAGGAGGGCGAACCCGCAGGACCGCCAACGTCCAAGAAGAGAGTGTTCCTCAATCCTTCGAAGAGGAGCGGGAGGTTGGCCGGACATAGGGAGTCTCGGCTTACGGCTCCCTCAGCAAGTTCTGCTGCTTCTGCCTGTTCATCCACCCAAACAGCTACCTTAATGCAATGAATATTAATTTTTTCATTATTAATTTATTTTGCTGTGTACTCGGCAATGGTGATGCAATTCAGAAAAGGCAAACTTATCTTTTAGCGTGAGAAACAAAAAAAAAATGTATCAAGGGGTGATATGATCAATGACAAAAACAAATGACGTAAAGCAAAATGACTGAACTTACAAATTCAACTCAGGTCATTGGAGCCGCCACTCCTCTCGGGGCTCTGCCCACCTACCCCAAACAGACCTCCAAATACACGGACATCTGCTGGAGTTTCCCCCATGGAGAAGAAGGAAGGAAACTGTATCGCAGAAGCTGTGAAGAAGAGAGAATTTCCACACCCCATGGTGTTTGTCATCCTGGGATGGCAGTGACCTTGCTAAGTCATGGGACATGGCTGTGCAGTGACCGGCCCACAGGACTGAGGCTTCGGTGGTGACAGGACAACACAGTTCTCCCTTCAGTCTCTTCCTGATGTCTGAGCAGGTGGCCGAGACCAAGACCGTGGCCCTTCCACCACAGGAAGGATGCGTTCGGAGTCAGCCTATGACACCTTCACCAATGAAGGCTTTGGGAACAAGAATCTGAGCTGCCAAAAATGTTTGGTCACCATTTATTCACAAAAGACCCCAACGCTACAATCCTCCAGACCTTTCCACTGTGCCCTTGGTACCAGGGTCTATGGGCCTCGAAGTATCATTTAAAAAAGAAAAAAACAACTATGCAGAGTTCCTGACACAACCGTTCCCCACTTTCTGGTAGATTATGAAGAGAAAGACAAATGTAAAACTTTGTGAGAAACAAACACAAACACACAACTCTTACAGTCAGCCCAGAGTGTGGGAGCCTGACTGAAACACCGAGGAGAGCAGTCAGAAGCCCTAGGGTACCCCACCCAAACCTGTCACCTACAAGCAAAACGTTTGGAAGACACTTAGTCCCTCCCCCAATTCCTGCCCCTTCAGATTCCAGAAGTGGGGTCTACACCATGGAGAAAACTGAAATCAAATCCTTCCCGGCGTGTGGGTCGATATTTTAGTGGCCAAGATGTCATCTGTTCACATTCTCCTCCTTTGTACGTATGCTCAGGAATGATCATGTCCGGAAAGCAACGGGAGAATGTGGGGTGAGGCTGAGGGCGCCGGGGCCCAGCAGTGTCCCATCCCACACGTGGGGACTACACACCCTCACCCTAACGCACGCAGGTGGGGAGAGACCGTCAGCACTCCAGCCACAACCCTTGCTGGGCATTTTCCTGCGATCCAGCGTTCAGCATCCATAAGACACACAGTACGTCTGAAACCAGTACAATGTCATATGTCAATCATAGCTCAGTTTTAAAAATTAATAAAAAATAAAGTCAGTAGGACAAGACTCAGTTAGAAGAAGCCGCCCTAGCTAACACTAGCTCGCAACAACAACGCCAGCCAGATGATGGAGGACTGGACACATCCATCTGCTTTTTGACCTCAGATCAGGCGTATGATTATTCTAACAGCAGAGTGGATGGGGAGTGAGGACAAGGGCAGGCCACACCTCCTCCCGGGTTATAGAGCTCTTCTTTTTTTAACAAAATTAAAACAACCCAGCACGAGGCCTAGTAAAATGCAGTTCTTCCTTGACTTACGGTGGTGTTACATCCTGAAAAACCCACTGTAAGTTGAAAGCATCGTAAGTTGAAATTGCATTTCCTGCACCTAACCTACCGAACATCACAGCTCATCCGTGCCTCCCTGACAAGCGCTCAGAATGCTTACAGGAGCTTGCGGTGGGGCAGAATCATCCCCCACAAAGTCTGTTTAATAATAAAGTGTTGAATAGCTCCTGTAACTTACTGAATGCCGTACTGAAAGTGAAAAACAGAATGGTTGCACGGGGCCGGGATGGTCATCAGCACATTGGTTGGTGACCCCGTGGCTGCTTGGGAGCCACGGCCACTGCCCATGGCCCAGCATCACGAGAGGGGGGTCTCCGGCACATCACTAGCCCGGGAAAAGACCCAAATTCAAAACTCAAGGCACAGTTTCCCCTGTGCAGTGCTTGTGCACCATCATAACGTCAAAAAAGAATTATAAGTCAAACCATTGTAAGTTGGGGACCATCTGTACATGGCAAGAGGGAACTTGTCAAATTTTGGAACTGGACAGAGGTGGCGGCTGTACATTAGGAGTATACGAGATGCTGTAGAATTATTCACTTTAAAATGGTTAATTTTATAGTGTGTGAATTTCACCTCGATTTACAAGTGAGAAAGAACTTGTTGCTAAATATTCAGACGAAAAGGCTGCACCAGGAAGCAACTTAATTGGACTTTAAGAAAATGACATGTGCCCGCAGGTGTAGGAAACAGGGATCAAGGGAAATATATGAATATTGTTCGTAGGAAAGGATTTTTAAAGAGAGGGACACAAACCTGGACTGGAAAGTATAATATGAAAACAAATAGTAACACCAAATCCAAATATATCAATTATTCCCATACATATAAACTGAACTTTCCAGCTAAACGAGAATGTCAGAGTGGATTGGGACACAATGCAGCTCTGAGGCTGTTTGCAAAAAGACACACCTAATGCATGAAAGCACTGAACCGTTGGAAGGCAAAGAATGGGAAGAGATACATCAGCCCAGTAACAACCAGAGACAGCCAGTCTGGCCATGTTAATGTCAGCCACAGAAGACTTTAAGGCAAATAGCCTCATTAAAGACAGAGTTTCTGCACGATGATTAAAGTTACCAAAGCAATGTAACCATTCTAAACATGGATGCACATTATTAAACAGACTCTGGATCTACATCGAAAGTGATGGACCTGCAGGAATAAACTGATAAATCACTGTGAAAGTGAGAGAATATAGCACACTGCTTTCCACAAATTATACTTCAAACAGCCACAAGCATTCAGCCAAGATACAGGAGAGTCGAATGACACAATTAACAACTTTCATCTGACGGCACATTCAGAAATATTTATTATATTTTCAAGAGGGCTTTTAGAGATGTCTCAGCAAATTTTAAAGGAAAGTTATCACATGAATCTAATTCGTTCCCCAAACTCTAGGGATTCAGCGGTGACTGTGGGAAAAAATGGGGTCCAATCTTAAATGGACTGAAGTAAAATTTCTGCCATCGAAGAGACTACAAAAAATGGAAATGAAAATGTGTAATAGAAAGCATTTAAAAAGTCATACTTCTTCAGGCTCCCAGCTCGGCAGGGAGTCTGCTTCTCCCTGTGCCCCTCCCCACCCCAATCGTTTTCTCTCTCTCTCTCAAATAAATAAAATCTTTCAAAAAATAAAATAAAAAATAAAAAGACATACTTCTTGCCTATCTGAGTTTGTGAAGTGAGAGTCCATCCGCTAGGTATTTTTTTAATTGCGGGAGTAATGCAGAATACAGTTTTGTGCTCTGACGTTAACCTAATAATAATTTTGTCACGTCATTGTTCCTGTCTTTTTCCTAGGAACTGCTCCCCAGCCCTTGAGCTTCTCCCTCCTTCAGCCAGAAATCAAAGGCCTCTAAAAATAAACTCATGTCAATAAGACACCTGCAGACCAACACACCCAGAAAATCAGAATTCCTTTTAGACTCCGTCTGGGTCAACCCCCTACACAACATATTCTAATTCCCACCTCAGCCAAATGCATTTCCTTTGTGAAGGTCCGCGTTGTGGTAAATTAAAAGGTGACATCTATTCCCCCAGTCCACTGAGGGTTTAAAGTCAGACTACCCACGGCTTCTCATTTTCTGGAATATAGTCAATACCAGACCTTCCTCCCACCACACAAAGCTGTAACTAATTTTCTGATCAGCACCTGGCTCCCCAGAGCTTCTTCCAAAAAACTGCGCACAGGCCTTAACTCACTTGGATCTTGTTCTACAGCAGACTAGTCCTTGAGCCAAAGCTTCGGGAGGACTATTTGTCTTGGTAGGGTGGAAAAACATACTAGGCAAAGCTTTGCATTTATTAGCAATGGGACATGATAAAAAGGAGGTTTTGAAAGACAAGGACAAGGCACCACCTGCTCGCTTCGCTTACAGACTTGACCAGCTCCTGTAGGGTCACTGAGTGCTACGCCCCAGAAGAAAGGGCCTGGTCCACAAGGGGCTTTGGTTTAGTTCAAATTCTTAGCCTTCTGTTCCCTTTTCCACTCAAGCCAGAACTGCTTTTCTCCTATTAACTTGAGACCTCAGCCAAAGACATTTTAGGTATAGGGAAATGAGAGCAAAGAGCTCTTGCTTCATCTCCTTCCCCCATTTCCAAGGGAGTTCATGCTTAGAGTAGTGGTTTTCAAAGTGTGGTCCCTGGACCAGCAATGTCAGCCTCACCTGGAAACTTACCAGAAATGCAACATCCCAGACCTAATAAATCCAAAGCTCCTGGCCCCAGCAAGCTGTCACCATGTGGAAAGTTTTAAAACCACCACTGAGAACATTCCAGTCTGTCTGCCGTGTGAGCCAATACATCCCTGTAGCTTTGAGTGAGGTCCAGGTTGCAGTCGTGGTTACCCGCATAGCCAGGCAGAGCAGTGAGCGAGCTGGGAAGCCCCACCAGAGAAACGGGGCAGTGAAGTGGCCGGTAACACCAGTTACCACGTTAGTATAATGCCGAGGTCTTTGAGTTGGCATGGGCAGGTCCACTAGGAAATCGAGATGATCTCCCAGCCCTAAGGCAGGGGCACACAGAGCCATGCCTTGATTCTCCTGGAACCACCCCCCCCAACACCAAAGGTACGAGATGATCTGACAGACCGTATTAGAAATAGTAAAATCAGGCCAGTAGCTCACCAGGCTGATGTCCAGCAGAAATATAAGACCTACAAATTGGCTCTACAAATTGTGTGTGCGTTAAGCTGAAGGCCAAGAGTCAAGAGGCTGTGAAGAGAGAGGATCGCAGACCAAATCAGACCCTGTAGGCATCAGGAAAAGACATGCTCTGGATCAAAGGTGAAATTAACCTTAAAGAAGAGAAACGGCTTGTCCAATGAGGCAGAATAGGTTGGAATACCGGAAAAATATTAACATATTAAGGTCAAGTACATGAATCTATTTTATATATATATATATATATAATGTTGTTCTTTCTAAAACTAAGAAGCACCAGGCCATCCACTAAGATGTGGTTTCTGAAGAGGGGCCGTAAGTCAAGTAAAGTGTGATTATTGATCTCTCTCCCTAATCAATGGATGGTTCTTTGTAAAGAGAAAAAGATGCAGGATGCAGAAGGCCAAGAGCAACCGTTCAAGCTCAGAATCCCTGAAATGAAATGGCCCAGAAGCAGGGACAAGAAAACAAATCATGGCCACACTTAACCTCGTGCACCTCGGGATGAGGGCAACATTTTGGGCACAGATCTGAATTTCACACCCTCCCCCCTATACCTTGCTTTGTTTTGTTTCTAGCTTTTTTTATTATGAAAAATTTCAAATATAAATTTGACAGAATAAGATACTTGTATACCCATCACTTAGACTCAAGAAATGTTAACATTTTCCCTTAATTGCAAACCTTATATGGATATGTGTTTACCTGTATAAATTTATGGCTGAACCACTTGAAACTGGGTTAGATATCATGATATTCAGCCGCTAAACACTTTAGCCTGCATCTCCTATAACAAGAAAAAAATCTCCAAATAGCCTTGATACCTCTATCATGTCTAGGAATATTATCAAAAATACCCTGTTAGCTCCCAATGTCCACGCTGAAGTCAGATTTCCCAAACTGAGCAACCGGCACTTTCACAGTTTTTTTCAACCTAGAATCCTATCAGGGAGTAAGCACAACATTTGTTTTATTTTGTCACTTTGAAACCAGAACAGCCCCCCACACAGGTGGCTGTTTGATCCACATGCCCTGACACTTTGAGGCGTCTCAGAAAATCGCCTTATAAAGTTACCACGTTCCGCGTGTGCTGGTTCTCGGGCTGGTGTTTGCCCGACTACCGAGTCTCCTGTACGCGCTCTGGACTGAAGCCCTGAGTAAACACGGATGAACATTTTAGGCAAACTGTTGCAAAGAGAGTGCTATCGCTTATACTGACTCAGCAGGGGGCGGGCTGCGCAAGCGGTGGGGCCGACTTGACATTAGCGCTCTCTGTTTCAAAGGTATCCTTAAACCCTTTGCAAAGAGCAAGGAATCCGTAGGGTGATACTGAGGCCCCATCCAAGCACTCTGTTCCTAACCGCCTTCCACCCACAGGGTTGGCTGGCACCATCTCCCGTGGGACTCACTCTCCTTCGTTGAGAGGCAGCTGTTCACCAACACGCTGTTTTCTTCTTCCCTCTGGGTCCTGGATGGGTGTATCAGTCAGCTCTAGCTTCATAACAAACAACCCCAAATCATGGTGGCTTATCACAACAAACATTGCTTGCTCCCAGAGCTGTGATTTGGTGCTGGCTCAGCTGCAGCTGTGCCGGGCGTGGCTCCAGGCGATGGGTCAGGATCACCAGGCATCCAAATGAGGAAGCCATGGCTCCCGGGGGCCTGCTATCTTTCCGCGAGATGAGATGAGTGCGAAGGAGAAAGGGAAAGCGGGACGTGCCTCCCAGAGCCTCTGCTTTGGGCCAGCATGCTGTCACTGACCCCCACCCTCATCAGCCACAGCAAATCACACAATCAGCCCCTCTGCTCCTGGGGCAGAGGAGAGGAGATTATTTCCTACAAAAGTTACCGAATCTGCCATCATGGGATTGAACTTTCCACTCTCCTGAATTTGGACATGGCCGTGTAACTTGCCTGGGCCAATGAAATACGAGCAGACGTGTGGGTATACTTTCCAGCACCTTCCTTCCAACTGCCTCAGAGACCAGCAGCATCCTAAATGACCAAGTCCCTGGGGAGGATGACGTGGATCAGAACACCTGCGAACCCAACAGTGATCCTTAGTGAAGGTGAGAAACAAACTCTTGTTTTAAGCCACCAAGATTTTAAGGTTGTTCGTTACTGCAGCATAAAACCTACCTATCCAGACGAATAATAAACAAGGTAAAGCTTACTTATTTCCTCTTAGCTACGATTTTCAGAGTAAGAGTTGTGTACTAAGAATCCCCATGGTAGCAAAGGCACTTTTATTTCCCCTTTCTCTTATTTTTCCTTTTCTCTTACTTTTTTTTTTTTTATCATTAAAGGCTGACATTTTTATTCATATGATCAATCACAAACCTTTTTCTTTCTGATGCTCATATTGTCCCAAACTTGGCTGGTGAGAGCCCTTCATCTGGGTTCTTTTGACAGGACCCAATCTTTGGCATTTCCTCTCATTCTGATACTGTGAGAGATCTTAAGCTCGCCTTCGATATCCCCTGCCTCAAACCTAGAACTCGCCATTCCTCAAAGGAGTCCTGATTCCTCTAGTGAGAATGGTATTTTAGAAGACAGCACCTGAAAGTCAGGTGTGCTCATTGCTCCCAGAACATAACGGCTTCCAAGCCCTTTCACTGGACAGAGCAAACTCCTGCATTTTCTCTCTCTGTCCCTTCTCCCCACCTCCCCCATATGTATGGATGCATAATATAGATTAACAGTTCACATGGATTAGGTTGTATATAATACTGCTATAATTTATATGGATTATGTGCAGATTGTATTATACCGAACTTTGTGCTTGTATTGATATTAACTCAGATTTGTTATTATAGCACCCCCACTAAACTTTGTTTCCATATTTTCTCTTTTCTCATATAATGAAAACCTTGAACACCTGGTGCACCTGGTGGTGGTGCTGCAGATCTGTCTCTCTCCTCAACAGTGTTTGGATGGAACAGACACAGGGATGCCCTTTCTACCAGGCTCCGACCACAACCTTTCTTCCAGTCCCACCCTTCAGAGCCATCTCCGTGGCCACCATCTGCCTCCGGGACCAGCCAACACCCTATTTTGAGCTTAGCTCCTTATTACCAATCCACCATGAGCTCCCAGATTCGCCAGAATTATTCCACTGAGGTGGAGGCCACCGTCAACCACCTGGTCAACATGCATCTGTGAGCATCCTACACATACCTCTCTCTGGGCTTCTATTTCCACCAGGTGGGTGTGATTCTGGAGGGTCTTGCCTACTTCTGTGAGTTGGCTGAGGAGAAGTGTGAGGGTGTTGAGCGTCTCTTAAAGATGCAAAACCAGTGCAGTGGCCACACCTTCTTCACACACTTGCGCACAAACCATCCTAGGATGAGTGGGGTGAAACCCCGGACACCATGGAAGCCGCGCTGCCTCTGGAGAAGAGCCTGAACCAGACCCTTCTGGAGCTGCATGCCCTGGGTTCTGCCCACTCAGACCCCATCTCTGTGACTTCCTGGAGCCACTTCCTAGATGAGGAGGTGAAATTCATCAAGATGGTGGGTGACCATCAGAGAAAGACATATATCATATGACCTCACTGATATGAGGAATTCTTAATCTCAGGAAACAAACTGAGGGCTGCTGGAGTGGGGGGTGGGGGGTGGGAGGGATGGGGTGGCTGGGTGATAGACACTGGGGAGGGTACGTGTTATGGTGAGTGTTGTGAATTGTGTAAGACTGTTGAATCACAGACCTGTACATCTGAAACAAATAATACATTATATGTTAAAAAGAAGAAGAAGAAGCAGCAGCAGCAGCAGCAGCAGCAGCAGCAGCAGCTAGTAGGAGGGGAAGAATGAGGGGGGAAAATCAGAGGGGGAGATGAACCATGAGAGACTATGGGCTCTGAAAAACAAACTGAGGGTTCTGGCGGGGGGAGATGGGTTAGCCTGGTGATGGGTATTAAAGAGGGCACATTCTGCATGGAGCACTGGGTGTTATACGCAAACAATGAATCATGGAACACTACATCAAAAACTAATGATGTAATGTATGGTGATTAACATAACAATTTAAAAAAAAGATGGTGTGTGACCTCCTGACTTGCCTCCACATGCTGCCTAGCCCCCAGGCTGGGCTGGGTGAGCATCTCTTTAAAGGCTCACCGTCAAGCCTGACTAGGAGCCTCTAGAGCCCAGCAGCCTGTGAAGGGCCCCCCTGGCATCCCCCTGATGCTAAGGCTTGTGCCTGAGCCTCTCCCTACAGCTACTAGGCAGCTTTTTAGCCCCCCTGGAGCCCTCTCCCAAGCTGTGGACCAAATGGAAAAAATAAAGCTTTCAGCAGAAAAAATTATATATATTATATATATATATATATATATATATATATATATATATAATGAAAACTTTGGATTCTAATATCACCAACAGCTTTTGCTTATTTGCTTTATCTACAATACACATACAATAATCTCAAAATTATAACATCTACAATGAACCGACTGATTTCCCCGAGTTCTTTTTATCCTTAGAAAACGTGCCCCCAAAAGATGTTCAGAGTCCTATGTGCAAAGGACACTTGGAATCATTCCTTTCTCGGGGTAGTTACATGTTACCTACTATACACGCCGTCCTGCTAGTTTGTTGCAGCCCTTAGCTGGGAAGACAAGGCACATGCAAGTCTGTCTTGCACAAGGAGCCCCGGGCAGCTGCCTCAGAGGGCTACTCCTCTTTCTAATGGCCTGTGGTATTATCACAGCTATTGTTCTGTAATTTGCTCCTGGACTAAACTGTCTGCAGCAGAGTTACCTGTGGAAAGGTACTTAGGTACTTAGTATCCCTACACCGATTTTAAAATCTCCTTCCTTGGGCGCCTGGGTGGCTCAGTCGTTAAGCGTCTGCCTTCTGCTCAGGTCATGATCGGGCTCCCTGCTCCGCGGGGAGCCTGCTTCTCCCTCTCCCACTCCCCCTGCTTGTGTTCCTGCTCTCGCTATCTCTCTGTCAAATAAATAAATAAAATCTTTAAAAAAAATCTCCTTCATCATCATAACTTTTTAGCGACTCAATATTTGTATTTATTGCAAAATGATCACCACAAGAAGTCTAGTTAACATCCGTCACACACAGTTACAAATTTTCTTTTTTACTTTTCCTTCCAAATTTTTCTTTTTTTTATTAACATATAATGTATTATTTGTTTCAGGGGTACAGGCCTGTGATCCTTCAGTCTTAACACAATTCACAGCGCTCACCACAGCACATACCCTTCCCCAATGTCCGTCCCCCAGCTACCCCATCCCTCCCACCCCCCTCCACTCCAGCAACCCTCAGTTTGTTTCCTGAGATTAAGAGTCTCTTATGGTTACAATTATCATATGATCTCACTGATACGAGGAATTTGAGAAACAAGACAGAGGATCATAGGGGAAAGGAGGGAAAACTGAAACAAGACGAAACCAGAGAGGGAGACAGACCAAAACAAATATTTTTTCTTGTGATGAAAACTTTTAAGATCTACTCTCTTAGTGCTTGCAAATATACAATCCCACACTATTAGCTGGAGTCCATACATGGTATACATTGTTGTAACTCTTGAGCCAGACCTCCAAGCTTGCGCCAGCGTGTGGATGGTGGCCAGCAGAGTGGGGTCAGGATCCCAGGGAAGATGGAGAGGATCCCTGGAGAGAAGGTGAAAGTAAAGAGCTGCCTCTCAGGAGGAAAGGCAGGAACATGGCTGTGGCCGACAGAGGCAAAGGCTAGTTACGGACAACCAGTGCTGGGCGCATGCTCTGCGCCAGAACCTTAAAGTGCCTGAGGGCACAGCACTTGTGACGACACAGGTGGACCTTGAAGGTATTAGGCTAAGTGAGATAAGTCTGATGGAGAAACAAAAACACCATATGATTTCATTCACATGTAGAATCTAAAAAATGAAAAAAATGAATAAACAAGGAAAAAGCAGAATCAGATTTATAAATACAGAGGGCAAGCTGATGGTTGCCAGAGAGGGGGTGAAGTGATGGGCAAAATGGTGGAGGGGAGTGGGAGGTCCAGGCTTCCAGTTTTGGGATGAGTAAGCCCCGGGGGTGAAAGGCACAGTGTGTGGAACACAGTCAGAGGCACTGTAACAGCCTTGTCTGGTGTGAGCACGGCGTGACGTGCCTCGTCCCGTATGAGCACGGCGTGACATACAGACTCATGGAGGCATAGTGCCATACACCCAAAATTGAGGCAACATAGTGTGTCAGCTATGTTCCGATAAAGACAAATGTCCGAGGGCACGATCAGCTGTGTTCCCTTCCAACAAAAGCCCAAAAAGGAGGAAATGCATTTAACCTACAACAGAAAGACAATAATCTCAACGGCCAGTTATAATTTAGCAGTTACTGCTGTAATGATTTACGCCTAATAGCTCATTTAATCCCTCTGGCAACTCTCTGAGGTAGGTCATATGATTATCCCCACAACTGATGGGGAAACTGAGGTAACTTGCCCCAAGTCCCAGAGTCAGTAAGTGGCTGAGTCAGGATTCCAACCAGAGTCTTGTCAGAATCCAGCATCTCAAGCTCTTCGCCCAAGAACCATGTGTTCGGTGGCAGTGGAAAAGTTAAAGGCTTATTCAAGACAGGTGGGATTCTCTATTTCCTGTACAAAGGAGTGATAGGAGCTGTTGAGGAAGCCCTCACATCCCGTTTCCCATTCCAGTTAAGCCACTTAATCACCTACCTGACTGTGGAGGGATTTTCTTGCTTAGAAACCAGGCTTACCAAACTCTATCACTCAAGTTACAAATGCTTTAAGTACAAACTACTTGATATTGTGAGTGTACCTGTGAGCACAATCCACCTAAGTGGGAAAATTATGAGATCTCAGGGACAAGTTTGGTGTGCTTTTGTAAGCGGCTGTTTTTGTTTGGTTTTCTTTTCTAGATTTTTATTTATTTGCCGTGTATGGGTGACTGCAGCCTCTTCAACACTTGGGCTCTTGGTTTCTCTTCTATCCAAGTATTTAAACCTGGGCTCCAGGCACGCAGCATGACTTTAGGTGGGAACAACTCTCTGGTCTTCCGGGGCCAGTTTGATAAACCAGGTAATGACCATAGGGTACTCCACTGATAAATCCTACATTTCAAAGGCACCTGCCAAGTGGCCATAAGAAATGAAAAAGAAACAAATTCCCTGGGTATAAAGTGGTGACAAACACTCTTCCTCTTGGCTCTCAATATGAAGTCCCACCATGGAAACTTATGGTCTTTACTGCCACCCTAAGAACTTAGACCAGGTGCCCGCCAACGTCCATCCCTGGCTCCCATCCAACTCCTGGGCTATGGCCATGCAGTCAAGTCATGCAGAGGGAAAGAAGTGAATGGGTGAATAAAGGAATTCATGAATGAAACAACCATTGTTGCCCGGTTCCCTCTGCTCTCAGTTGCGGTCATTATTCATCCAAGGACATGACAGCAGGGAGGGTAGAAAGAATCCGAGGAGGGAAGGGAGAGGACAAGCTCAACAGAAATGTCTAGCCGATCCCACTTACAGGAGACAGAATAGTCTGGCAAGGTTTGAGAAGATCAGTGGCCATATTAATCCATGTCATAATAGCTGCTGCCCCAGAAAACCCCAAATCCCACTGGAGTGTGGGCTTGTTGCTCACATTCCAGTCCCGTGTGAGTGTTCCCAACTGGGCAGCTCTCCTCCAAGCAGTAACACAGATGACCCAGAGGCCCCATTTCCTTCCATTTTTGTGACCATTTCATCTTCAAGACTCAGTTTCCAGTATCGCTGCTGACATCAATACCTAGTAAGCAGCAGGCAAGAAAAAAGAAAGCGGACAAAATGCCTTTTAACCACCTCAGCCTGTAAGAGACACACATCAATCCACTCACCAGCCCCATCCGGATGCAAGGGCTGTCAGGAAAGGTGGCCCTTGGAAGGGGAGCATGAATTTTTGGTGGAAACTTATCAGTCTGCATCATCATAGCCTCAAGAGGGTTTGTCAGGGTCCTGTTCTAAGAATACGTGTTTGGGGAAACATGGCACCAGGAAGGAAGGCCTTGGAAGAAAGGTCACAGGCTGCCATCTCTCAAACACCCTACGTCTGGGCAGAACAAATCAGCCTCCATCACAACTGTGAAGCCAGGTGCAGGAGACCTTTCCTCTCTTCCTGAATGCCTTGCTCCGCTCCGGTGTTCTCCTGGCAGGCATTTGCTGCTTTCATGGTGACCCCAAGCTCAGACGCCTCCAGGGTTAACCCTGCTGTTTTCCGTGAAGACACGGCTCGGGGACCAGCTAATCAGGAGCGAGGATGCCCACAGGTGAATTGGGTCCCGTCCTTGATACATTTGGTTTTAGTATTTCTTATTTTCATAACCTGAGGACTGTAGAGACTTTGGATCCCTCGGAAATGATTTAATCATGTTGTCACAGTCCGATTCAGCAGAAATTTGACAGGCAGGTTGTCCCTGGGATACCAGTCAATCCCAGTACACAGCCAGCCCATGTATGAGTGAAGGCAACCCACTACTGAAACACTAATAAATAGGAATTAAATACAGAAACTAATAACGGCTCTTTCATAATCATAGTTCTTAATACTCTATAAAGCCCTTTAGTATCCATGTACAAAGCCAAACAATGGAATGAAATAGGAAAAAAACCCCATATAATCTCCATTTCATTGATGAGGAAACAGACTCAGACGAGCTAATCGCTGGAGGTCTCAGCTGGGAAGGAGTCGGCTGAGACAAAAGCCAAGGTACTTTAACTCTTGGTTCAGGGCTCTTGCAGAATGCTGGGGAAATGGGTCTTTCTTGGAATGGCCACTATTTCTAGGGTATTTAGAAATCTGTCTTTCATATTATCTTCTAGCAAAGAGTAGCCTGTTCACCTGTGTTCCCACCTGGGCTAGCACGTGAGCTCCCTTCCTCATTTTCTCTTGGACACATATTACCTCTCAGCTCATGTTTGGATTTTTCTCCTTCTCCGCCTTGAATATTTTCTGATGATCTGGGGGAGAAAATGGTTTGTATTTTGACTGAAGTTACAAGGCTGGTACTCCTGCATCTACTTCTCAACCCACAGAGAGCTTCCCACAGCTCCTGCTGTTTTCCTACCCACGCCCGCCGACCGATGCCCCACCACAATGATGCCTTCCTTCTCTCCCTCTCTCTCTGTTTTTTATCCTGATAACTGATAGAAGGAGCACTAAACCAATGGCGTTGGAACGCGGCAGGAAGGTGAGTGAAGGACTGTGACCGGACACGGCTGAAAGAGGGCTGTAGCTACAGGACCACAAGAAGGGAGCACATTCCTTCCCAAGTCCCCACGCGAGTCCGGTCAGCCGCACAACTGGGCGTGCGCGTACTTGCTCAGGAGAGACTCTGCCGCATTCACGCCACTTCCCCAGATTCTCACCTGTGCACTGGACACTCTCTTCTTCCTTTCCCTTCCCTCGTTCATTCTCTTCTCCAGAAACTATTTCCTAAGTAGTCATGCTTGATCCTGCCATTTCCGCTCATAGCTTCCTCTCAGAATTTACCACATGAAGAGTCTAGCCGTGTTTTCTCTGATGTTTTGTGGCTCTAAAGTTGAAGGCGTCCTCGTAGGACTGGGGTTGGCAAGCTACAGGCCAAATCCAGCCTGTGGTCCAGCTTTGTAAGGATCCCAAGTTAAGAACAGTGTTTGTATTTTCTGAAGGACTGTAAATCCACTCAAAGATTTATGTTCCACAGAGACGGAAGGGCCCACAAAACCTGAAACATTCACTCTCTGACCCTCGGCCAGAAATGTTTGCCAGGCCCTGTTCTAGACCCCACAAAACCACTGGTGTCTTGTCTATTGCGATCCTCAGAAAACTTTATTATTTTCCGAGATTCTCTCCCTAGTTTGAAAGCAGAGGATCCAGGATTCCCGGGCAACCAGTTGCCCATAGGAGCTGGAAACAAAAGCCCCTCGTATTTGTCTTCCTGTGGCATGACCATTTAGGGAAGAGTTTAGGATTTCTTTTCATTTCAACTTACTGTCTGGGGGCTGGCCATAGAGAACAACCCCACAGTTCATGGCCTTGATATTCCCAACGTCTGTGGGGTCCACCGGAGTACCAGGTGAGGTGGCCCCGGTGTGCCAGGCAGCAGGAAGGTTGTGCGGGGGTGGGGGGGAGATCTGAATCACTCTTCCCCCTGGTGCATCCCACGTGGTGACAACAGGATGTCCCGAGCCTCACCAGGAGGGAGACCAATGTTCCGATTTTCCCCACATTTGAGTGATTTGGCCTCGCTCTGCCCTGACCCCCTCTCAGTAGGCTGAGGTGTCCTCAGACAAGGGAAGGGCCTGAGAGGCCGTGACAGCAGTGTCCCCAGGGATTGGGACATCGGCAGGCCGGGTGTGCTGCCAAGCCTGAATGCTTCTCCAAGACAATCGTCAGAGCCAGGGGGCGAGTGTGTGAGTTTGCACACCCCAGGAGAGCCTCTGCTAAGAGCCCTGAGTGTTAGGAGGGGAATAGGCTCTCTGCCAGCAAAACAGGACACAAGCAAAATCACACAGGACCCACAAGACACTGAAGCAAGATCTACAGCCGAGACCTACCTAATTGTAGGTAGGTAGGTCATGCGAGCTATGGGGCAGGCTAAACCCACAGGTGGCGAGAGTTGACTTAGGAGACAGATAAACACAAAGACAATAATAATGTCACGGGAGAAAGACCCTGTGTGGTCTGGAACGCTGCTCCTCCTGGAACGGACGAGGCCTGCACAGTGATTTTCCCTGTTACATGAGTGCTTATGTGAATGGTGACTTTTTCATCTAAAGCCCTTTTGAGGGTCACAGGGTGAGAAAGGGCTGGAGACAGAAGAGCAGGGCAGATACCAGGAAAAAGAGCCCAGGTTAAACTAGACGGCGGGGATGCTTTGCTTCGGCCACCTAGAAGCCGGCGACCCCCCGAACCCCAGTTCTCTCATCCCCGAAGTTAGCACGATCCCTGCTCTTCAGGAGCCTTGTGAGGATTAGAAGCTCTTTTTCTAATGTAACTGGCCTGTGGCTGAGCCTCCGGGGAAAGGGAGGGTGTGCAGGTGCCGGCCCGGTGTTCCAGGAAGCACGGCAGCCCGAAGGCCAGGATAGCGCAACGTCCGGCAGTGATCCCGCACTTCTGTGTCCGTCCGGGATAAAAGATGCTCACAGCAGTCCCCACGGTGACTCTGGGAGCTCCCAGCTGCAGAAGGCCTCCGCTCTGGTTCAGGAATTATGGCCAAACGTGTGCAAGTCAACCTCCTCCCGTCCATGGCTTGACAGGCATTCCAGACTCCCCAACGCCCTCTGCCTTTTCTGCCTCTAACCTCACATCTCCTGATTTCAGACATTCTTAGCCTCGGGGAAGCCCCCCAAACACCTCCATGTGGTAAGAGATACTCCTGTCCGAGAACAGGAGTGAGCGAAGGAAAAATGTGCTGCCAGAGCCTCACTGGCCTGGGGTGTCCCCGCATTTCCTGCAGCGTGGCTGTCTCTGTGAGGGTGGCCAGGCAGGAGCTCTGTTTCCACACTTGCAAAGTCTCTGGGATTACCAGTAATGAAAATGCGATCCAAAATTGCGAGAATCACTTTGAAAGCAATGAAGCATACCCTGGTGATAGGAGTCTCACCTAAGATTCAGCGATTTCATTCCCAAGTATATAATCTGAAAACCCTTGCACCAGGAGATACAAGGATATCCCAGCAGCATTGCTTATAAATGAGAAAGCATGGAAATAGACTACATGTCCATCGAAGGCAGGATGTATTAATAAATTGTGGCATCTTCCCACCATGGAGCAGTATCTCTCGATGAATGTAAGTTAACTGTTGTACCTCCAAAAGCATGGAGAAATCTCAGAAAATATAGTCATGGGGGAACAAAAAGAATATACGTCCATTTATAAGAAGTTTAAAAATAAGCAAAACTGGTTAACATATTATTTCAGGATAGCTGCATTTGAGATCTAACCAGACAGAAAGCTAAGGGGGTGAGGGTCGTCCACAGGGGCTGGGGGTGAAAACCCAAGAATTGTCAAAGGAACGGGCAGTGTCCTCATTTTCAGCTGACTGGTTGAGACTTGAGTGTTTATTTTATGATTGTAATTACATGCTTTAAACTGTGAATATATTTTATATACATCGTTGGGTATGAATAATTTATTTCACAATAAAGAATTAATATAACCCAGATGAGCATGGGCCCCTTGGGCAGCCCCCACTCTCGTGCACGCTGTCTCCTGAGCCCAGCAAGGGCACCTGAGCGGCCTGGGGAGTCGTGGCAACTGGACTAAAATTCTGTAGGGTGGAAATGAGTGTCACTTTTTGTGCAGTGCGCACGGCAAAGGTGTGCACCTCCATCCCTTCCTTTCTCTATGATGCTTAAATGTGCTCTTTCTCCAACACCTGTCTCCTCTGAACCTTCAAGAAGCTCCTCTGTCAACCCTGATGATCAATTCTCCCATTTCACATGGCCCGCCGCCCTGCCGGCTATTGCCCCCAAAGCAGGATATGCTGACCGGGCACTGACACAGAATTTTAAATCTTATCAAAAAACAACAACAACACAAACCCAGACAGGAACTATCACAACCAACAACTTTCAGAAAACAAAAAGCACAGATGAACAGGAATCCACTGGTGCCATAAAGCAGAAATCCAAGCAGACCAGAGAGTTGATTATCTCTAACCAGCAAGTTAGCTTCAATGTCACAGAGGCTCACTCAGTTAAGGATGTCACCTCATCGTTTGGTGAGAAAGTAGAACCACTGGGTGCTCAGCCCCCCATCCCACCTAGAACCCCCCTCTGAAGCCTCTCTTCTTCCAGATCTCCCCAAATCAGTGCACGGCCATCCATTACATCAGAGACATGCCTGCCTCCTGTTTTCATCATCCATGCCCACAAATCTGATCACATCAGCAAATCTAAATCAATGTTTATCTTTAGAACACCTCAAACCTACATCCTTGGGTCTTTCCTGCCATTACGTTATCCCCGGACGGTAGGGTCCCCTTCACCCATGATGTTCCTGCTACACCTCCTCCCCACTCCCCACCCCCAGCGTGCTCTGGACCCGAACCAGCGCAGGTCCCTGCACAACCCCACGTGCCTCCCCTGTGGATGCGGCCCGTTTCTCCACCCCAAGCCTCTGCTGGAGAATTCCCCAGTTCCCTCCCGCATCACCAACTGACAAAGATGTCGTGTTCCTCTTCAACAAAGTAGGGATACCTGTCAGTCCCTTACTTATTCCCGCCATGACAAACTAATTACAAATGGCAGCCACTCCACTTCTTCTTTCCCGCGGCTTTCCCTTTCATCTCGTCAGTTTCTGCTACTTGCACACACGCCTCCCGAGGGTCAGGACCTCCTGGGTCATGTTTATCATGGCTCCCGGTTGCCAGCACCATGACCTGCATCAGAGAGCTGCTCGATGTCACGACAAGCAAGAGAAGGACAAATTCATCCTAAGCCCACAATAAAATGACATCAGTCTCAATTAATTCGCCGCATCTTCTGTGTTAGTCATCGTGTGAGGGAGACAGAAATAAAGGACAAGCAATCCCGTGCATAGAGCGCCATGGCAGGAGCGCTGGGGAGGTGACAGCAGCAGGGCCCCTGGTCCGATGGCGCAGGCGGGGAGCGAAGTCAAGAAAGGCCACACAGAGGAGTGCATTCCCTGAGCGCAAGTCCGCTACGTGAACCCGTACGAGGAACTCACCTGAGAGCTGACTGCTCCAGCATCACTCATGTTCAGTGAAAGCAGAGCTTCTACAACCAGAGCTGGCACCTGCCATCCAGGAACCTTCAGGAACTGTGTGTTAATGAGAGGCTCCTAGAGCTGTACTCTTAAAGGCGTTCTAACAAAACCTTTATGATTAGAAAAAGAAAGGCAGGTAAGGAGAGAGTAATAGCCAGACCCTGAGTATAATCATCAGTTTCTACGATCTGCGGATTCACGGGTGCCATTTCTGAATTATGCTCCATTAAGAAGATGTTCCCACACCAAGCACTTGGGATTCTGCTTTAAAACACAAAAGTTATAATTAGAAGGACCTTTAGAAATAATCTTGTTCACCCTTCATTTTATATTGAGGAGCCTAAGACCAATATATTAAGACAATGCATGTAATCAAGACACTTGTGATGGTTAATTTCATGGGTCAACTTGACTGAATCATGGGTGCCCAGATATTTAGTCAAATATTATTCTGGTGTGTGTGGATGAGACTAACGTGTGAATGGGTGGGCTGAGTAAAGCAGACCGCCCTCCCCAGTGTGGGTGAGCCTCATCCAATCAGTCAAAGGTCTGAGTAGAATAAAAGGCAGAGGAAGGCAGAATTATTCTTCTCTGCCCCACTGTCTTTGAGCCGAGACATCAGCCTCATGCCTTTTGAATTTGTGCTTGGACTGGAACTTACATCACTGATTCCTGATTCTCAGACCTTCGGACTCAGACTAGAATTACACGATCAGCTCTCCTTGGTCTGAACTCAGCTTCCATCACGTGGGAGCCAATTCCTTATAATAAATCTCTCTTCTTCCCCTCTCCCTCCCCTCCCTTCTCCTTCCTTCTTTCTGTCTGTCTCTGTCTTTGTCTCCCTCCCTCTCTCTCTCTCTCTCGCACACACACACACACACACACACACACACCGTTGGTTCTATCTCTCTGGACAATCTACAGTGATGAACCACATACCAAGGCAATCACCACACTCAGCTCAGCATCTTCTCCAGCCGCCAGTGATCCTGGAGCTGGGTCCAACACCGTGCCCTTAGCAGCCTCCTCCACCCTGGCCCTGCCACTGTCCCGTGGGCTCTGCGTCCACACGGGTGGCCTGTCCAGACTCCTGCCTTCTCTCTTCTTTGACTTTTCCATCTCTCTCAACCTTCTCTTTACTTCTGCTGCAACCAGATTCTTTTCTTCATGTGAAACAATACAACCCAATACCCCATGCTCTGAGAATAACCTTGTATTAAGACAACCGGTTCACCAAATTCCTCCCAGGGTCCTGTCTGCCATGACTCATCCATTCGCCCCTTCTGACTTCACTTCCATGCGCATCTGGCTTCACGTCTACGGCCTTCTCTAGAAAACCACCACTTGCCAACATCCTAAGCCTCGTCTGTCTCTGCCCTTCCCCGGCATTCACACCCCCTCCCCGCAGACTGTGATTCAGTCATGTCAATGGTCAGCTCTCCGCCTGTTTGCCCAGGCGGCTCATGGCTGCCAGGGGAGATCACACAGCTACAAGTGAATGAGAGCAGACTAGCTCCGCACAAACATGCAGTGTTTCCTACTCAGCTGACTCCAGATGCCAATAATAATTACTGCAAGATTTCTTCACTCTCCTCAGAAACCTGATCCCTCTACATCTGAGTTCACTCTCAGAAAATTATTCATGTTCCTCCTTCACAGAAGATATGGAATCCCTTAGGCAGGGCTCCCTCAATTTTCTAGCCACAACGGGTCACACTGTGACCCCACAAGATGTGCCCAGATCTTCAAACCCATGGTCGTGACCTTATTTGGAAAAAGCATCTTTGCAGGTGTAATTAAGGATCTCAAGATGAGATCGTCCTGAATTTAGGGTGAACCTTAGCTGCCATGGCAGGTGTCTCTCTCAGAGAAAGGCAGAGAGAGGTTTGGGACACAGAGAAGCCATCTGCATGAAGACAGAGGCTGACAGTGGAGGCATGCAGCCCCACACCAGGGAGCCCTTTCTCAAGACGTCAGACCTTGATGGCCCATTAATTTTAGACTTCCAGCCTCCCAAACTGCAGGAGAATAAATCCCTGTGGTTTGTAAACCACCCAGATTGGGGTAACCTGTTACGGCATTTCTAGGACACCAATAACACCCCCCATGTTGACACCTGCGTCCGTCCCCACCCTGCTCAGTCACAGGGTAAGGCTGAACAGCTCCTACTCACGGCTCCCGCTGGGCTGTGGCTACCGACGAGGCCTCGGGGTTAGCGCTGCGAGTCTCGAGACAGACGCCTGAGTACGAATCCCAGCTCCACCACTTTCCACAGGGCCTTGGTTCCTCCCAGTGCCCAACCATGCCTCAGTTTCCCCAACTAAAAAAATGGGATCGTATAACAGCAGTACCTCTCTTGGAGAGGCTGTGTAACGGGACAATGCTCTCAGAACGGTTCCTGCATAAGGATGGACACGGTAACTGATTAACTCCGGCTGCCTTCTTAGGGAACCCACTCCCTACTGAGTGCTCCCTCTTAACCCCTCGGCCTTCTGAGCTTTGCATGATTACTTCTGCGAATAGTGAAACACTCTCAACCACCCCCTTTCCAAAAACAGAACATCCCTCCCTCATCACAGCTGCCCCTCCAGCTCCTGCCTCACCCCTAGCTTCCAATCTCCCGCCTTACCCTTAGCTTCCAATTCACAAGGCGCAGATTGACTTAATAAGCTCACTGTCTCCCCTTCCTCCCCTCTCCTCACTGCAAACTCCCTGAAGCCCATGGTCACTCTCCCAGGACCCCACCTGACAAGGCCACCCATCACTAAATCCCAAAGAGAACATCTCAGGAACGTGCATGCTATGCCACATGCACCCTTTCCAGAAGCTTCTCTTAACCGGCTCTGCAGCAGCCCTCCTGGTTCTCTGGTTCTGTCCCCCTCTGACTGGTCTCACTTGCTGGCTTCTGCCTTCTCTAACAGTTCCCTAAACGATGGGGGCCTCGGTGCTCCTTCCTGGCCACTCTTGCTTGCTCACCCTGCATTCTGGGAGCTGTTGACCACAGCCCAAACATCAATTTACCCTCAACAGGAGGGTGACTCCTAACTTGTATCTCCGGCCCAGATTTGTCTTCAGAGCACCGGGCTCCTACCTCCAGACGCTCACTGACATATCTGCCCCACGCATTAGATATCTCAAATTCAGCGGGTCCAAAGGGGAAACACTCACGTCCCCTGGCCATTCTGAGAATCTACTTCTCATCCGGTACTCCCTGCTTCGCTAAATGAAACCTCCAGTCGCCCCTCTGCTCAAGACAGAAAGCTAGGCTCTTCTCCTTCCCTTACCTCCTACAACCAATTTCCAACAAGTCCTATCCATGCAATAATCTCTCTCGGATCCATTCACTTCTCTCCGGCTCCCCTAACAGAAGCCAGGGCCACATCGCACATACCTTTGCTCTCATGTCCAGTCTGGCTGCCCCTCAGACCTGCTCCAAATTTCAGCTAGAATAACCTTTCTAACATATAAATCTGAGTGTGGTCACCACCCTCTTAAACATACATACTTAAAATCTTTCACTGCCTGGTATTTGCTCCTAAAATAAAATCTTGGAATAAAATCCAGAGGTGGGGGCCAGGGTGGGCGAAATGGGTAAAGGTGGTCAAAAGGTGACAAACTTCCAGTTATAAGATAAATAAAGAAATCCTGGGGATGTAATGTACAGTATGGTGAGTATCGTCATAATATCGTACCATATATTTAGAAGTTGCTAAAAGAGTGATCTTAAAAGTTCTCATCACAAGAAAATAAAAAATTATAACTATGCATGGGGATGGATATCAACTAGACTTATTGTCAAAAAAATCTGAACACCTCAAAAAGGTTTATCAGCCTCTCCATCATCTGGCTCTCACCATTAGGTTTCGGCCCCATAGCCCTCCTGGCATCATTTTGTTCTTCGCTTCTGTCATGGGTTAATACCCCTTCTTCCAGGAAGTCCTCCATAACTCTCTAGCTTCCAGGCATTCCACAACATTCTCTGGACTTCCCCTACCAGAGAGCTCACCAGAAGTCTTCTGTGACGACCTCATCGGTGTTTCCCACACTGTAGAGAAAGCTCCGCAAAGACCAGTCATGACTGTCTTTCTCCCCAATACCCCCACGGGCTTCCAAAACTTCTGACACAGAAGTGAAGACCTGACTGAAGGCCGCCTAAGTAAGTGAGAGAACACTGCTTCTCTTGTGAATGACTCAGTACTTCAGCCTGGCATTTCTCTGAATTCCCTGTGAATCATGACAATTTGTATATGTGAAATGACCATAATTAAGAGTTACTGACTGAATTAAAGGAGAGGAAGCAATTAGAGTGATTTATCCCTGAATTCTCCCATAGCAGAAGTTAATTTGAAGGAAAGGAATTACTGAATGAAAACCTAGAAACCAAGAGCAGTTTCATGGTGTGACCTGAGCGTCTCGTGGAGAACAAGCTTTAATGGACACGGTGCTCTGGGCCAGTTTGACTATAAAAAAGATCACTTACGACAGACCAGAAGGGTCCCGAAGGGTCAACTTGGAAACTATGAAGAAACGCATATTTTATTTATTTATTTTTATTATTTTCTTTAAGATTTTTTATGTATTTATTTGACAGAGAGAGACACAGCGAGAGAGGGAACACAAGCAGGGGGAGTGGGAGAGGGAGAAGCAGGCCTCCCGCGGAGCAGGGAGCCCGATGCGGGGCTCGATCCCAGGACCCCGGGACCATGACCTGAGCCGAAGGCGGACGCTTAATGACTGAGCCACCCAGGCGCCCTGAAACGCATATTTTAGTTACGGAACCAGGAGGAGGAGGATTTGGAACAGGAAATGCTAGGGGGACTAAATGCAGATTTGCTGAACAAGACACCTCATAATCTGGACAAAGTTGGTTTCCATAGCAACTATACTCCCCATGCCTTTAACCGACAATCTAGTTCTTACTAATGTTGTTCCAGGTGAGTCTAACATTTTCTTCTTCTTCTTTCATATACGGGCACAGATGAGGCTTACAGACAACAAACGTACTGCGACAGGGCGGATGTGGTCTCGGTCCAAAACCGAGTCAGAAAAGAACTCGGTTGTTCTTCCCTTCTGTCGTGGGTTAATACCCCTTCTTCCAGGAAGTCCTCCATAACTCTCTAGCTTCCAGGTATTCCACAACATTCTCTGGACTTCCCCTGTTTTCGTGTTCCTGCTTTTCGTGTTCCTGCCTTAATACACAAGGAAAGTAAAGGCGCCTCTAAGAAGTGGAACTCACATACCAGGGGTTAGTGCCATATGCAAGAACGTGGACCTTGCAGAGAAGGAAGGTTAAGTGTGCGCTGGAAAAACCCGGCTGGCGACATTGCGCGAGCTTTCCAGCAGGTGACGCCCTACAACAACTAATGCAAAACACAGGCGCCACCGTCCCTAAGTCACACCTACATTTTAAGAACTGAAATCCTCTCCCTCTTGAGATCTATACATTCTGCTCACACACTCAGGGGCCTGTGGAATCGATGTCCTCCGTAAAACACACACACACATGCCCGGACGCACATTCCTCTGCTAGGCGGCAGAGTGCCAACAGCACTATATCATGAAAGCAAACATCAGCGAGCGGGGTGTACAAATACGCACATAGATGTATGAGAGCTGAGTCTGGTTCTCGGGGCCAATCCATCTCCTCCAAATGGGCCTTGAACCCCGTCCAGTAAATATTCCACCTGTCTCCACAATGACAAACCCGATGTTCCACGCTCTCTTCAAATGCCCACCCCGCCCCACCTTCTCTGAAGATGTCATGACTACTTAATTTAAAAGAAGGAGGAGGCCTTGGAGGATGAGAAGGAGCTACCGCCCTCCGTCATCAGATGAAAGCCCTTATCTTCCTGACATCAGCTGTGCAAGCCTGCACCTGCACACACCTGCACTCCGCGCTGTCCGCGCTGCAGTGAGGAAGGAGTACCCACCGGCTTCCCCGAAATCCTCAGGTTCACGGCATCTTAGTCCCCCACCTTCTCACCGACCCTGGCTATCCTCTGTGCTTGGCTTCTCTCTTTCTCGAATATTCACACTCCCCTTCACAATGATTTCCTTCCCCGTGGATTTCCAGGGGCTCGAGTCTCTGCCACTGAAACACAAACTCAGTGGGTAGAGGTGCAGATACGGGATGGCCGTGAGCCCATCACCGTCCAGACTGAGTGATGGCTCCATGAGGGTTGACGGTGCCATCTCATCTAGTTTATTTATGTGTGAAAGTGTCCATAACTGGACATTTTAAAGTAAGAACACAAAAAAGATCTTTCTTTTCGCTTGGCGCCCCCTGCCTTCCCACTCACCAGCTTCTCAGCCAAACTTCTGAGTTGCCTCAACCTGCTCACCTCCCTCCAGGACGCTGTCCACTCCCGTCTGGTTTCTTGCCCTGACGCCCCACAGGTGCCGAGACAGCTCCCACCACCGACTTCCATGCACTTGATCTAACGGTGACTTGGGTTGCTCCCACCACCGACTTCCATGCACTTGATCTAACGGTGACTTGGGTTATGACCATTCTGGGCGTGTCAGTAACACCACGGCCCTCTGTGGACCCTCCGGGTGTGACTTCTCTTTCTCTCCTCAACGTTGGAGCCGTCTGAGCTTATCCCTGGCCCCTCTCACTGTGCACCTTCCGCCAGGTGACCTCACGCAAACGTCTGGCTCCCAACATGCAGAGGACTCCCCAGATCAGATCACCAGTTCAGACCCGGGCCCAGCTCCCAACCTCACACGCACCTGACCCGACATCTCTTGGAGATCTCAGAGCACCTCAAAATGAGAAGCCCAAAGCTGGGCTCACCATTTGCTGCCCTGCACCTACTCTTCTTCTTACAGCGTTTCCTGCCTTGGTCAGTGGGTTGCGAGCCATAAATCATGGAACCGTCCTGGGCAACTCCTTCCTCTTTCTACCAGTTCCATTCTGTAACCAAATCCTGCACATTCCGGCTCCTGCATATCCCTACAACCCAGCTTCTCCACTCTGTCTCCACCACCACAGCCGCGGCCACCACCACCCTCCCCTCGGCTGCGCCACGCCCCACTGGTGGCAACTCTCCTTCAGCTCGGCATCTACCCAGGCACCTTCCACGCTGTTCCCTGACCTGCAGCGGGAGCGATCTCCCTACGGTGCAAATCTAATCATGCAGTCTTTGGCTTAAAATCTCCAGGGGTTTCCCTTCGTTTTTCGGAAAAGGACACAACCCACTGAAGTTCCAATGCAGCCGTGTGGGGTCATCCCCCTGCGTCTCTCTCTGACTCTGCTTTGCTGCCACCTTCCGCCTCCCTCTCCCTGGTGGGACCACCCCCCTCGCCTCGCCTCCTCTGTTCTCTCTGCCACCTCTACACTTCAGTCTGGGAAGCTCCTTCCTTCCTCCCTTGTCTGCCTCGCCGTTTCCCACTGGTCTTCCCGACTCGACTCCAGGGCCGCTGCCTGGAAGAAGATTCCCCGGCCTCTCTGAAGAGCTCAGCTCCCCCACCTCAGACTTGCCTGCCCCGTGGATCACCCCTTCACTCACAGCCCCGATTTTATGTGTGATCATCTGTGTCTTCTGCTGGTCAGTGTGTCCCAGGACCTAGTTCAATGCTTGGCACGGAGTAGGGACTAAACAAATGTTTGTTGAATGAGTAATGAATTCATGTGCATTCCCTGCCAGGTTTCCAGCTCCTTAACCTGTCTCCAGAGTATTTCCCCCTTCTGAGTGGATGCTCAGGAGTCACAAGTTCGTTCTTAATATTAATTTATTTATTTTCTTTTGTAACTAGGGTATGCCAGGCACCCATATGTGGGGCGCACCAGGCACCACTTTTATTATCAGATTTAAGGCCAGCTAGTTACTTTTGTATTTAAAAAGTGTAGCTATAGGGAATTAAAACCCAAAATCTGTACTAGAATGTGGCATAAAGTGTAAGACTTCAAGGAAATGCTCTTACTTGGCGAAAGCCACTTAGCCTTTGCTTCTGACACCTGGGGGTCGGCAATCACTCTCCTCTGCTGTTAGGAGCACGCTCAAGGATAAAAATTTTGAAAACACTGTTAGAAAGCTTGTGCATAATTAGAAAAGAAAAAAGGTTTTGTATTCCTCCAAAATAAACATAATTGGTTCCAAATTGTCTGCGATTCTGGATGCTGCCATTTCTCTCCTCAAAAGTGGCCTATAGATGTAGCAAAAGAAAGAAAAGATGAGGAGCGGCTGTTAGTGATTTCCAGGTGACGGTCCTCCCAGACTCAGGGTGGAGGCGGGTCTGCGGCAGGGAACGCTCCCAGGAAGGGCCCTGGCCAGGAGTCAGCGCCTCGCTCTGCACTCCTCTCCCCACCCCGTGGGGATGGACTTGCCTCATCCCTGGCTTTAAAGCCCTGCACTGCTCACCTAAGAGGCTTACAGGGTCCTCTCCACAGGGCTGTGGAGGCTTGTTCCCCAGGCTGCACAAGGATCCCTGCACAACCTCAGTGCTCAGCCCCAGAGAGAAAAGTAGGGCCCCCACAGTGACTGCAGGGAGAGGACATGCCCTTGGAGGGTAACTCTGTGCCTTTCTACTCCCTCTGGCACTCCACGATGCCCAGGCATTTCCAAGGGACAGTGACATGTGGCCCGTGGCCAAGTCCCCCACATCCTCACCATGGTCTCCAGGAAACCAGCCTAATGGCTGGAACACTGTCCACCAACAAAGGAAGCTGATATGAGTTTGGGCCCCTACTGAGTATCTGACTATCCGGACACTTGGACATTTTACCTTAATTAATTCTAGGTATTATTTGGCTCATCTCTAGATGAGGAAATCAGGGCTCAAGAGGCCTATTGCATGCCTGGGTCATAGAGCCAGCAAATAGCAAGACCTCAGACTAAGTCCCAGGTCCCAGGTCCGCTGTCCCCGGGCTGTCACCTCCTCTGAGCTCCTGCTCCCAGCACCTCGTATCACATCCATGTCCCACCACCGCTCCATCAAGGGACACCTCCTCAGAGTTCCCGGTGGAACATCACCACCACCACAGAAGCAGAGAGATCCGATTCTGAGGGAGGACACAGCGAAGTTTACAGACATCCTGTTCCGTTATAATTTCTAGAAATTACTGAGGACGTAAACACCAAAATAATGTTTGGGGGAGTAAGTTCCATTTGCTATGGCTTTTAAACACAAACAAAACACACATTTTTGCTAGTAGGTGACAACCATTGTAATGGCAATAAATAAAAGTAATTAGTTCTCAGACAAAATGTAAGTGATCCATGCCAGCTCAGCTCTCCACAGACGGTAAGTCACTTTCTGGGTGGATGTTGTTATAAAACCCTCCGCGGCTGGTGGTACCAGCACCACCACTTGGGAACCACAGGGTCACACCTCGCTGCTTCTAGAAGGCTTTGCGTCCAGCAGACCTGCAAACATGCCCCTGTTCCCAACCACACTATCCTTCACCCACAGCCAAAATTAGCCTCGTAGTATGTAAATACAATTCCATCCCTCCTCTGCTCAAACCCACGGATGATTCCTTAGCATGAAGGAAAGCCTGACCTGCAAGCCTTAGGTCAGCACTGGCCGGTGGGTCTGGAATTGCCCAGAGAAAGTGTTTTGGAAATCTGGTGTAATTTCTGGTTTGGTAAAGACTGGGCACCACGGCTAGTTGTAGAGAGGAAGGGTACCTGGGGCTTGTGTGCCCTGTCCCGCAAGGGGCAGGTGCATCTCACACAATGCATCTCACACAATGCAGACTTGCCTCCTGCTGTGTCCTTCTTTTGAATGGCCTACTGAAAAGCTAGTTGTTGGTATCTGGGCCTCAAATCTAACTTGTTTTTACATATAAATACAGAGAGCTTTCTGCATGATTGAAAACGTCCTAAAATATCCGTGAATGCAAAATGCTGCAATATTTGCAAGAAGATTGAATTTGTTTGGATTACGAATTTATCGACAGTGTTCACCAGTTTGGAGAGTCACCACCTGCTGGTACAGCGAACAAGGGTACATCCCTCACGATTTTTAAGTCGACAGGGAGGCAAGCCTGCATTGTTCCGCACTTACATATCCACAGGTGTTGAACTAAAGGTGATTCTTCAAGTATGAGACTGCTAGTGTAGCATACAAATCAGTTATTACATATTTATTTCCTTTGTCTTATATTACACTGAGGATATTATAACTTTTTAAATTTTGTGCACAGGAAGCTTACATGACCTATGAATTTTGTTGCTGGAGAGCAAAAGAGAAGCGAGCGACCACTGGCTTGACTTTACAAGGCCGAGTTGGGCGTGACGGGAGCATCACCCCCTGGGACGTGCCCTATATTAATGTCTGAACCGGTCTCCCCATGTCTCCCTCCACACCAACCACACTGACCTTGGTGCTGTCCTCCAAAGCCATCTACCTCGTGCCCACCTGGGGGTCTCTGCTCCGGCTCTTTGTCTGTTTGAAATGCCCACCCTCCGGGTCTAATCGATCTCTCTGGTTTCACTCATTCTTCACCCAAATGTCTCCTCCTGTGAAAGTCTTCCGTGACGGCCATGCCTCACATCAGTCTACCTCTTCTCCTCAGTTAAGTCCCTCCCTCAGGTACCTGTGCCTACAATGCCATCAGGATGGCATTTGCCCATCTGTCTTTCATCTCCGCGGCGGGAACACGCGGGCGACACTACCGTGGATCCTGGGACGTAGGACGTGGCAGGTGGCAGGAAGCGGGAGCCCGATGAATATTTGTAAAGTAAACGAACTAATGCCTGAAGATACCACCTGTGTTCCTGATCCCTAGAAGCCACATTTCTTCCTCTCCCATTTACATAATTTATAGCTAATCTAAGTTAGCATTAATTCTTTAAATATATCCATCAAGTGCCCACCATATTTCAGGCACTGAGAATACAGTAATAAATAAGGCACATCTTGCCTGCATACCTTGTAATTAATGACCAGCTCTAGCACCGCTGAAGCATTTGAGTCCTCCAGCGAAGTGACTTTATAAAAAAAGCACCGATTTCTTTGTACATTCTGAGCATCATTACAATACAGAAATTAGGATATTCATAAATCGGAAGTTAGCTCTCATGTATTAAGAAGAAAGCTATTATCTCATATAAAGAAATTTTTACCAATGTGAGAAATCTTGCCCCCAGTGCTTGTGATACCCTTCTTCAAGTTCGCAGGACACCACTCCTCCGAGACTGGGGTAGCTGGAGGCTGGCTGACGTGTGAGCCTATGTGGAAGCTTCTAGTTCCCTGGAGTGGCAGAGCTTGCAGGGACCTCTACCTGCCTGGCTGAGGCGAGGCTCCCAGCTAAGACACAGAGGAAGTGTCTGCTCTCTGAAGGATTCCACCAGCTGGCAAGTTCAGTCCCTCCTCTTCCCTGGGGCAGCATGAGTCAGTATCAGCCCCAGCTGATGGCCCACAGCCGCCCTGGGTGTGCTGGACAGGGGCTGACTGTTCGGACCCTTTCCTTTCCCTACATCACAGCCAGGCACCCCTCCTGCCCACAGAGGAGACAGAATGCAGAGCTGACCAGCCTATGTCTCTGTGGAGAGCCGCACCACGGACTTTCTCATCATTTTCCCGTCTGAAGGACACACAAAACAACCTTGTCGTTATAGGTAAGCAGCTCAAGTTCAGAGAGGCTTTCTTAAACCATGGTCTTCAAATTCCAAGGTCCACAATGGAAATGATTGGCTGAAATCAGGTTTGGGAGTTGTCCACAGGCTTCAGACCTTGTTGGTAGCGAGCCGGGGAGCTGGCTACATTTCACCCTCATCAAACATTTCAACAAATCTCAATTCAGTGCCCACTTGGGCACACATTCCCTCCCTGCTTCACCCCTAACCTCCCACCCCCACAAGGTCATGGAGCCTTAGTCCTAGAAAGCTTCTAGAATTGAGCAAACCTTGGAACGGGCCATAATGAATTTGTACCCTTGCCCCGACCTTGAACAACCTCCCTACTTCTCACTGTGAGCAGCCCTGTTCCAAAAGAATGATGAAGGGGAACCAGGAGGAAGTAGTATTCTGGGCATGGTTGAAAAAGGTGACATGCCGCTTTGCCAAACTCCCTCCCCACCCCACCCCACCCCACATACACCAATTTTTCCTTTCAGGCCAGAGCTTAAAGCAAAAATACCCAGCACAGGCAGAGCTAACAATAAAAGAAAGACTCTGGAAGGGTCTGCCTAGGAATTTCTGGTCCCGTCCTGGTATCTTCCAAAGGGCACATCCACGGGGCTGGTGGGGGAGAGTTAATATCTGTGGGCTCTTAACTGCAAGAATTTTAAGTTTCTTTAAAGCACCATAGTACTTCAAAAGAAGTTGAGGAGTTTCAATTTGCTACCAATGTGCAGGTGCCCTAAAGGCAGAAAACATCAGTCTCCCACAATCAGTCTCCCACCCTAACTGCTCTGTCAGTTCCCACCTCTTGGCGGGTTTGGCGGAACCCAGTATGGATTGGCCCCCTCACCCCATGCCAGCTTCCCAGAGCCTGAGTGCAGGGCTGTGTCCGCTGGATGCCCGAGCAGAGCCCCACGTGGGAGAGATGCTGACTCCCCAGCAGCCGGAGGAGAGATGCGTGTCTCAGGTTTCCTGGGTTCACCTGGGGTGGAGGTCACCTCCTGGCATGGATGGTTCCCTCTAGCTAATAGACTGGAGGCCTCAATATGTGAGGGGGAGAGAGAGAGCCAGACCAGACCAGAATAGAAACCCGAGCTCCCAATCTTGCTGAATGTGGCCATTAGATGAGGCAGGGAAGGAGCGCAGAAGGGAATGCAGGATGAGAGAGGGGTGAGATGTCTTGATGGAAACGGGGAATGATGGAAATAACCCCCCCCACACACATACCGCCCTCTGAGCTTGCCCTGCAAACAGGAAAGGCTACCAACTTTCCACAGGAGCATGAGACCTTTGAGTTTCCCGGGCCAAGTTCATCTGCCCCATAATTCGTGTGCTTCTGCACAGTTTATTCCACTGAGAGCGATGAGCGCCTCTCACCTTGTAGATGAGGAAGTGAGTGATGAGCTCTAGCACAAAAAGCTCCAGCAATGACAAAGATGGTGAATAAACTGTCCTCTGCACGACCCCATCCATCTCCTGACCCACCCCGGTCAAGAGGGCCCTTACCTTAGAGGACAGCTGGAAATTTCCTCATGGGCATGCATGTGGGTCAGGCTGCCTTTTTGTGTTCTCAGAGGAGAAGGAGGGAACGACCGTGGTCCCAGAACCCGTGGCCTGGCACCACGGTCCCTGTGTGCCAGTGATTCCCCTAGGAAGCAAAGGATCCAAAGGCTGTGCCAGTCCGGCTGAGCAGAGACAGGCAGCCGACAGCTGAGACTTCCCTAGACAATGAAAATCCGTAGAGGAGGAACAGAGAAAGAACGAAGGGGGAGGGAAGGGAAAAGGAGAGGAGGTCCAAGATTCCCAAGGAAAGGGGTTTCCTTTCTCTTCCCCAGAACCTCCGGGGACAGATAAATACAATTATCAACCTAGCATGACAGCACACAAAATAAAAGAGGCACCTGCCAGGTGACCATCTCTGCCGGGACTCGAACCCGGAACCTCTGGATTAGAAGTCCAGCGCGCTCGTCCATTGCGCCACAGAGACCTCACCACACACACAGCATCAGCACCAGAACTGAAAAAGCACATACCTTCTGCATCACCAGCCATCTCGGCATCCTGCTCCCGAGCGGTGGGGGGGCAGGGACAGCTGGAAAATCTGGAGTGGAGATCCACCCGCCGGCTCCGTCAAAGCTTTTCTCAACACTGTGGGTCCTGGGTCCTTGGGGGATCAGAGGAATGGGGCCGTAGTCATTTTCAGTCCCAGGAGCTCTGATGGGGTAGGATGGAGCTAGAGCCTTTGCTCCTTCCTCTCCATCCCTGAGGGAGGATGCAGGAAAGTCTGTCTATTCTCATGCTAATTAAGCAGAGCCGTACCCTGCCCCGTGAGCAAACGGAGCCGGCTCTACCTCCACCCCTCTCCCTCACTGTGGTTTCATCCCAGTCGCGCTACTCTCAGATAGGGGCTGGGCAGAGCTGGGGGATTTAGGAAAGCCCTCCTTCCCTGAGACAAAGGAGCTGTTCCCATAAAGAAGCTGTGTGAACCTCGGTGGCGGCACAGCCAGGCGGGGAAGCCGGGCTCCGGGAGACTGGTCCAGCTCTCAGCTGTAAGAGCTGCATCTGTCAACCCCGGGGGAAGCGATACCCAGAGTCTAATGTGATGTGCCTGCAGCATCTTCACTGGAATTACGGATGGGGAGGAGACGGAAGAGTGGTGAGTGTGTAAGTGTGTGTGTGTGTGTGTGTGTGTGTGTGTGTGTGTGTGTGTGTGTGACAGAGAGAGAGAGAGAGAGAGAGAGAGAGAGAGAGAACATACAGGGAGGAGGGTAAGCTCCCTAATGAAATACAGGTGGTCCTCACAAAGCCCTCCGGGAAACCTACCTGCTCCCCTTCCCCCACCCTCCCTAGCTCCAAGGCTGCCATTCTTTCTTCCCAGGACTGCCTAATTTAAAGAATGAGGGTTTCTCAGCTGCTGGGCTTGCCAGAGGCATCCCAGGGCAATCAAATCAGCCAGCCCTCCATAACCATATATAAAGACTTTCAGACGCCTCCCCTCCCCCCCCAGATCCAAGAAAACTGTTTCCTAATTTTAAAAGCCTCCTTGAGAAGATGCAATCCCTAATCCCTGTTGGTTATAATTTCCCCTGTGCTGGTTCTCCTGAACGTCTAATCCAAGTCCTTCCTGACTCACCTTCAGCTCTCTCTCTCCTGTTTGATTGCCACACGCATTGGGGGAAAATTGGCCTCTATGCTCCCAAGGACAATGCACTGATTTAAAGATTCAGTGTTCGCCAGCCCACTCCCACTTACAAGGTTACAGTAAAAGCAAAGAGCTGACGCACGCTTCCTCCTTTCCCCTCTCAGCATGTGCTTCTGTGGCCCACCACCCTGGACACTGCCAACTGACTCCGATCACAATTCAAGACAGTCCTTTCTAACCTGTGAGACCAGCTGATGGCCAAGTGAAGGACATGACAACAGGTCTTGAAGGGCCCTTAGAACTCTAAGACTCACACTTCCCTGCCCGTTCAGTTCGTACAGCCCCAAGAATGAGATCTGGGCAAGAACAGGACCAAGGTGCTTCCATCACGTCAGGGGGCAAGGAGAAGACCAACACCCGGGGAAAAGCAGCCATGCCAACCAAGCGTGTCTTCCCCCTGGGACCCAGAGCCAGGAGCTCCGAATAGGGAAGCTGATGGTGTATCTATACTAAACATAAAGCGAAAGCGGACAGAACAGGCCTTTCTTAATACGTCTACCCTGGACCACTCCAAGGAACTGACACTCGAAACCCAGTGCTGGCCAGATATTGCATTACATGGGGTGACTAGTAACAAGATGCTGGTCAAGGGACGAGTCAGGAGGTCCATGTGCCTGTAAAGGGAAGTTCAACCCCACATGCCAGCCAGGATCCACATGGATGCAAAACAGGTTCTCAGGACACGTCCCACCAGGCTCAAAGTTCTCTTAGATGCAGACACACACCCTCTGCTCTAAAGATGTTGTCCTTTATCCAAGAAATCTGTCTTGAGCTTTGCCCAAAGCTTCATTGCATCTGAAGAGATCACATGTTCTCCACACCCTGAAGGAAGAGTCCCAGCTCCCAGAGCCTTCCAAGAGACTCATTCATTGCTCGCAACGTTTTCTCTTAGTGCTGGGGATACAACGATGAGGGACAGTAAGGACACTGTACCACACTCCAGAATCCTGTAGGCAAATCCCAACATAGGAACTACTCTAAAAGATGTATGGGAGAAAAGACAAAATCAATCTTATTGCCCACCAAATAAAGCGTCAAGTTTCCAAGTGCACACAAAGACCCTAACTCTCAAAGCAGAAAGATCCAGCTGCAATAGCCAACTGCAGCTCGCTTGCCTCAAAACCCTGTGAAAATTAACTTCTCAGCCTTCCACTTCCCCACTACAAATTAGGGGCGATAATAAATGCTACGGATAAAGATGAGCCAAGCCTTGGTGGTGCAGGTGTTCTCATCCCCTTCCTGCCTCTGCCCCTTGAGTTATAAGTCTTGACTCTGTTGCCTGAGTCACCTCCTTCCTCTTGAATAACCTCCCTTTATCTTCCCCTCACCCCCACAGCAATCTCCCCATTCTAGAAAAAAAAACCCTTTCTGGGACCCTTTATACTCATAATCTATATCAAAAAAAAAAATCCTCTGGACTGCCCAAGGGCTTTTTTCAAATAAGAGATGTCTCTGACATATCTTGTTTCACTTTATCATCCATGAACCAGCTAAAGCTTCTTGATAGGTGTGAATAATGTCTCTAAACTTGGTTTTTAATTTAAAAATAAGGAGGGAAATCATCAAAGAAAGTGGTAGCTTTAACGAGGCAGGAAAAGTGAGGGTAAGCCATTCAAAATGACTGAAAACAGCACATCTTTTTCTTCTTTGAAAGTAGGTATGCCATTTCTGTTTATGCAAACCCTAAGGAGATGAGTATATTCCCCTTCCAAAAATTTTTTGGACTGATTTAATTCTTCAACGATCTGTGACTCAAGCATTACTCATGCCTCTAACTGAATACCATTCTTTGACCCCACAGACAAACTGGTGATGCTCATACATTATTAAATTCATAAAGTGTTGCTGGAATACATATGATAAATGCCAAACAAATGTCTCCCGTTGGCCCAGGAACAAATACAGTTAAAACCTACTCACAGCTTCCCTAGGGGGCCTATCCCGACCAGCCTGTGTTTTTTTTTTCTTTAAATTTTTTTTGTTATGTTAATCACCATACATTACATCATTAGTTTTTGATGTAGTGTTCCATGATTCATTGTTTGTGTATAACACCCAGTGCTACACGCAGAACGTGCCCTCTTTAATACCCATCACCAGGCTAACCCATCCCCCCTACCCCCTCCCCTCTAGAACCCTCAGTTTGTTTTTCAGAGTCCATCGTCTCTCATGGTTCGACTCCCCCTCCGATTCCGCCCCCTTCATTCTTCCCCTCCTGCTATCATCTTTTTATTTTTTTCTTAACATAGATTGCATTATTTGTTTCAGAGGTACCGATCTGTGATTCAACACTCTTGCACAATTCACAGCACTCACCATAGCACATACCCTCCCCAATGTTTTTGTGCAAGTACCATACTGTCTTGATGATGACAGCTTTGTAATAGAGCTGGAAGTCCGGAATTGTGATGCCACCAGCTTTGCTTTTCTTTGTCAACATTCCTCTGGCTATGTGGGGTCTTTTCTGGTTCCATACAAATTTTAGGATTATTTGTTCCATTTCTTTGAAAAAAGTGGATGGTATTTTGATGGGGATTGCATTGAATGTGTAAATTGCTCTAGGTAGCATTGACATCTTCACAATATTTGTTCTTCCAATCCATGAGCATGGAACGTTTTTCCATTTCTTTGTGTCTTCCTCAATTTCTTTCATGAGTATTTTATAGTTTTCTGAGTACAGATCCTTTGCCTCTTTAGATTTATTCCTAGGTATCTTATGGTTTTTGGTGCAATTGTAAATGGGATCGACTCCTTAATTTCTCTCTCTTCTGTCTTGTTGTTGGTGTATAGGAATGCCACTAATTTCTGTGCATTGATTTTATATCCTGCTACTTTACTGAATTCCTGTATAAGTTCTAGCAGTTTTGGGGTGGAGTCTTTTGGGTTTTCCACATAAAATGTCATATCATCTGCAATGAGTGAGAATTTGACTTCTTCTTTGCCGATTCGGATACCTTTTATTTCTTTTTGTTGTCTGATTGCTGTGGCTAGGACTTCTAATACTATGTTGAATAGCAGTGGTGAGAGTGGACATCCCTGCCGCGTTCCTGACCTTAGGGGGAAAGCTCTCAGTTTTTCCCCATTAAGAATGATATTGGCTGTAGGTTTTTCATAGATGGCTTTTATGATATTGAGGTATATACCCTCTATCCCTATACTCTGAAGAGTTTTGTTCAAGAAAGGATGCTGTACTTTGTCAAGTGCTTTTTCTGCATCTATTGAGAGGATCATATGATCCTTGCTCTTTCTTTTGTTAATGTATTGTATCACGTTGATTGATTTGCGGATGTTGAACCAACCTTGCAGCCCAGGGATAAATCCCACTTGGTCACGGTGAATAATCCTTTTAATGTACTGTTGGACCCTATTGGCTAGTATTTTGGTGAGAATTTTTGCATCCATGTTCATCAAGGATATTGGTCTGTAGTTCTCCTTTTTGATGGGGTCTTTGTCTGGTTTTGGGATCAAGGTAATGGTGGACTCATAAAATGAGTTTGGAAGTTTTCCTTCCGTTTCTATCTTTTGGAACAGTTTCAGGAGAATAGGTATTAATTCTTCTTTAAATGTCTGATAGAATTCCCCTGGGAAGCCATCTGGCTCTGGGCTTTTGTTTTTTGGGAGATTTTTGAAGACTGCTTCAATTTCCTTAGTGGTTATAGGTCTGTTCAGGTTTGCTATTTCTTCCTGGTTCAATTTTGGTAGTTGATACATCTCTAGGAATGCACCCATTTCTTCCAGGTTATCTAATTTGCTGGCATAGAGTTGCTCATAATATGTTCTTATAACTGTTTGTGTTTCTTTGGTGTTGGTTGTGATCTCTCCTCTTTCATTCATGATTTTGTTGATTTGGGTCATTTCTCTTTTCTTTTTGATAAGTCTGGCCAGGGGTTTATCAATCTTGTTAATTCTTTCAAAGAACCAGCTCCTAGTTTCATTGATCTGTTCTACTGTTCTTTTGGTTTCTATTTCATTGATTTCTGCTCTGATCTTTATGATTTCTCTTCTCCTACTGGGTTTAGGCTTTATTTGCTGTTCTTTCTCCAGCTCCTTTAGGTGTAGGGTTAGGTTGTGTATTTGAGACCTTTCTTGTTTCTTGAGAAAGGCTTGTATTGCTATATACTTTCCTCTCAGGACTGCCTTTGCTGTATCCCAAAGATTTTGAACAGTTGTGTTTTCATTTTCATTGGTTTCCATGAATTTTTTAAATTCTTCTTTAATTTCCTGGTTGACCCATTCATTCTTTAGTAGGATGCTCTTTAGCCTCCATGTAATTGAGTTCTTTCCGACTTTCCTCTTGTGGTTGAGTTCTAGTTTCAAAGCATTTTGGTCTGAAAATATGCAGGGAATAATCCCAATCTTTTCGTACCGGTTGAGACCTGATTTGTGACCTAGGATGTGATCAATTCTGGAGAATGTTCCATGGGCACTAGAGAAGAATGTGTATTCCGTTGCTTTGGGATGGAATGTTCTGAATATGTCTGTGAAGTCCATTTGGTCCAGTGTGTCCTTTAAAGTCTTTATTTCCTTGTTGATCTTTTGCTTAGATGATCTGTCCATTTCAGGCAGGGGGCTGTTAAAGTCCCCCACTGTTATTGTATTGTTGTCAATGTGTTTCTTTGCTTTTGTTATTAATTGCCTTATATAATTGGCTGCTCCCATGTTAGGGGCATAGATATTTATAATTGTTAGATCTTCTTGTTGGATAGACCCTTTAAGTAGGATATAGTGTCCTTCTTCATCTCTTGTTACAGTCTTTGGTTTAAAATCTAATTTGTCTGATTTAAGGATTGCCACCCAGCTTTCTTTTGGTGTCCATTAGATGATAAATGGTATTCCACCCCCTCACTTTCAATGTGGGGGTGTCTTTGGGTCTAAAATGAGTCTCTTGCAGACAGCATATGGATGGGTCTTGTTTTTTAATCCAATCTGATAGCCTGTGTCTTTTGATTGGGGCATTTAGCCCATTTACATTCAGGGTAACTATTGATAGGTATGAATTTAGTGCCATTGTATTGCCTGTAAGGTGACTGTGACTGTATATTGTCTGTGTTCCTTTGTGGTCTATGCTGCTTTTAGGCTCTCTCTTTGCTTAGAGGACCCCTTTCAATATTTCTTGGAGGGCTGGTTTCGTGTTTGCAAATTCCTTTAGTTTTTGTTTGTCCTGGAAGCTTTTTATCTCTCCTTCTATTTTCAATGACAGCCTAGCTGGATATAGTATTCTTGACTGCATATTTTTCTTGTTTAGTGCTCTGAAGATATCATGCCAGTCCTTTCTGTTCTGCCAGGTCTCTGTGGCTAGGTCTGTTGCCAGTCTAATGTTTCGACCATTATAGGTTATATATCTCTTCTCTGGAGCTGCTTTTAGGATTTTCTCTTTGTCTCTGAGACTTGTAAGTTTTACTATTAGATGTCAGGGTGTTGACCTATTTTTATTGATTTTGAGAGGGGTTCTCTGTGCCTCCTGGATTTTGATGCCTGTTTCCTTCCCCACATTAGGGAAGTTCTCTGCTATAATTTGCTCCAATATACCTTCTGCCCCTCTCTCTCTTTCTTCTTCTTCTTCTGGGATCCCAATTATTCTAACATTTTTTCGTCTTATGGTATCGCTTATCTCTCGAATTCTGCCCTCGTGATCCAGTAGTTGTTTATCTCTTTTTCTCAGCTTCTTTATTTTCCAACATTTGATCTTCTATATCACTGATTCTCTCTTCTGCCTCATTTATCCTAGCAGTTAGTGCCGCCATTTTTGATTGTACCTCATTAATAGCCTTTTTGATTTCGACTTGGTTAGATTTTAGTTCTTTTATTTCTCCAGAAAGGGTGTCTCTAATAACTTCCATGCTTTTTTCAAGCCCAGCTAGTATCTTTAAAATCATGATTCTGAACTCTAGGTCTGACATCGTACTAATGTCCGTATTAAGTAGGTCCCTGGCTGACGGTACTACCTCTTGTTCTTTTTGTTGAGGCGATTTTTCCATCTTGTCATTTTGTCCAGAGAAGAATAGATGAATGAGAGAACAAAATGCTAATAGGGTAACAACGTCCCCAGAAAATATACTCTAAACAAATCAGAAAAGACCTGAAGCCAGGGGAAAAGAAAGGAAAAGAAAGAAAAGAGAAAAAAAAAGAAAAAGATAAAAACAGAACAAAACAAAAAAAAAACAGAATATGATTAAATATGATCAGGCTAGTGCATAGATCAGTGCCACACACTAGATTTTGGGTGTATTTTCGTCTGTTAGAAGAAAGTGCCTCCCAAAATTTAAAAGAAAGAAAGACTTATATATGTACAAAATAAGGGTTGATACAATGAAGGGATGGAATATGGCTGTAAAGATGAAAATTATAAAAAATTTTATAAGAGGAATTGATAAGATAAGAAGTTGTTTGAAAAAAGAAAGAAGAGGATAAAAAAAAAAGAAAGAAAGAAAGAGGGCGCCTGGGTGGCTCAGTTGGTTAAGCGACTGCCTTCGGTCGGCTCAGGTCATGATCCTGGAGTGTCTGGTTCGAGTCCTGCATCGGGCTCCCTGCTCAGCAGGGAGTCTGCTTCTCCCTCTGGCCCTCCCCCCTCTCATGTGCTTTCTCTCTCTCTCATTCTCTCTCTCTCAAATAAATAGATAAAATCTTTAAAAAAAAAGAAAGAATAAAAAGGTGGGGAGAGAATGTGATCAGGCAGGAGACTGGAACAAAGGCATATACTAGAGATTTAGGGTATATTTTGATCTGTTAGAAGAAACTGCATCTCAAAATTTTAAAGAGAACAACTTATATATACATGCCAAAACTAAGGGTAACCACTATGAAGGGATAGAATATGACTCTAAAAATGAAAAATAAAAATGTTTTTTTAAAAAAAGGGATTGATAAGATGTTGGTTGAAAAAGGGAAAAAGAAAAATTAAAAAAAAAACAGTTAAAAAAATTAACTTTGAAAAGCCATGAATTCTATGTGCAGTATTCCCCTAGCGCTGGAGTTCTCCCGTTCTCCTTGATCGGTAAACTTGGTCTTGGCTGGCTGTTCGTGCTGATCTTCTGGGGGGAGCGGCCTGTTGCTGTGGTTCCCAAATGTCTTTGCCGGAGGCAGAACTGCCCCACCCCTGTCGGTCCGGGCTAAGCAAGCTGCTCGGGTTTGCTCTCAGGAGCTTTTGTTTCCTACAAGCTCTCGGTTCAGCTTTGGAGGACGAGAGGGAAAATGGTGGCCTCCCAATCTCCACCCGCAGGAGCTGAGAACTCAGGGCCCCGCTCCTCAGTGCGCCCCCAGAGAACAGCAGTCACTCCCGTCTCCCCGGTCTCCGGCCGCACTCCGTGCTCACCCGGCCTGTGACCGAGCGTTTCTATCTCTGGCACCCGACTCAGTGTGGAGTCTCCAAACCCAGCTGATCCCTGCGGTGCGCTCCCGCGCCGCTCCTCCCGGGGGAGGAAGGGGAGTCTCTCCCGGCTCTGCCGCCTGTTGGGTCCCTGCTGGAGGAGCAGTGGCCCGACTGGGCCGCGGATC